>NC_092826.1:42045620-42163120 GCF_039878825.1 Excalfactoria chinensis
TTTATTCTCCCTGTTCTGCTTAATTTGGGACATTGTGGTGCTGGGTGAGAAGAATGAAGGAGCATTGGAAGAGGTAACAACCTTTTTCAGGTATCAGGTTAATCAGACCAAAGGGGATATAGAGAGGGGGAAAAGAAGAGAGGAAAAAGGAAAGGAAGCTGCTCAAGTGAAGATATTCAGGGCTTACAGACTATTCAGACTGAAAGTAATCAGTATTAGCAAAGGCCCTCTGGGTACCCTAAATTTTAGGAGTAGATTCTGCAGATTTATAAAACAATTCTCGTCTCTTATGTACTGGTGTAAAACCATACTGACTCTGCTGTGATCTAGAATGTGCCTTTAAATTACAGTAATTCAGTGGGAATCAGAATCTGGGCCACAAATATTACTTTTATTCTAATCAGCATTGTTAAATAAAAATGGAATAAGAGGCTACAGTACAGCAGAACAGAATATTGTTCAAATGCAGCTGCTAAGTAATCAGTGCTCATTGTCTGAATAATGCTTGAAGACTTCGTATGCATGTAGAAAACAAGTGCAAGATATACAGTATACAATGGCTTTGCAATAAATATCTTTCCTGTTTCATGGTTATATTTTATTTGTTGCTCTGGTTTTGTTGTTGTTGTCATTATTATTATTTATTTAGGTTTGTTAAAAAACAACCCAGAATCAAATTAATGTTATGAATATGATAATTGGACTAGTTTAAGGTTATAGGAATTTATAGAATTATAGAATCACAGACTTTTTGAGTTGGAAAAGACCCTCTGGAGAATGTGTGATTCAATCTCTTTCTCAAATAAGAGCCACGCAAAGCATATTGAGCAGGCCTGATTCCAAATTGGTACTGAAGATCTCCAAGGAGCAGACTCCAGATCTTCTGACAGTCTGTGCCAGTGCTCCATCACCTGCACAGAGCAAAACTGCTCCTGGTGCTCAGGAGCCTCCTGCATTCCAGATGTGCCCATTGTCTCTTGTCCTGGCTCTGGGCACCTTCTTGACTCTATCCCTCTGTCCACTTTGCACCTTTCATTTCAAGTATTTATGATATGTCCTCAAGCCACTTCTCTGGGTTGAACAGTCCCAAATGTGCATGGTAGAAATGAATCCTGCTAATGACCAAAATAAATCTTGTACAACAAAGAGTAGTTTTTCCAGGTAGAAATTAACTCTTTCATTCAAGAAATCACTTTTTTTTTCTTTTTATTCTTTTTTTCTTTTTTTTTTTTTTTTTTTTTAACTTCTTTAACTCTTCTTTTTTAACAATACTTTTCACAGAAAAATGGATTGTACTCTTTTAAAATAGAAGATGGGGCTCTTCAGCCTTCAGAGAGAAGGCTCTATGGGAGACCTTATAGTGATCCTCAGTTTTTATGAGGAGTTTTATGAGGTCATGTAGTGACAGGATGATGGGGGAATTGGTTTACACTGGAAGAGGTAGATTCAGACTAGATATTAGGAAGAAATTATTTACTGTGAAGCTAGTGTGACACCGGAACAGGTTGCCCAGTGAGGCTGTGGATGCCCCCTCCCTGGAGGTGTTCAAAGCCAGATTGGATGGGGCTTTGAGCAACCTGGTCTTGTGGGAGGAGTCCCTGTCTATAGCAAGGGGGCGGGAGGGAGGGGAGAGGGAAGTGAGGCTGGAACTGGATGATCTTAAAATTCCTTTCCATCCCAAACCATTGTATGATTCTATGATTCCATCCAGAGATCTATACAAAATAAAAAATACACTCAGTGAAGCATTCAGTATTGGTATTAGTACGTGTTGTACAATGACTTTGATCTAAACTATCTGAATATAGACAACACAAGAGAAAGCCACTGTTTATTTTTCTCCTGTTTTTCAAATTGATTATTCTCACTGTGTAGTTCTCTGAACAGCTGCTTGATCTAAACATTTATAGAATTAGGACATGGTGGACTGAAGTCCATACATGTAAGTACAGCAGTACTAGGTTTGCTTAGATCAGGCAGTATGAGTGATTAGAAAAGTGTCTGAGGATAGTGAATACTTTTCTAGTTCTTATTTTATGTGTCTAGCTATGAACTGAAGTTTCTTGGCACTTTTACTTGTCTCCTCAATAACTTTTCTCCTCAATAAATTGTACACTAGTTTTCAATTACACTTTATTTAAATTATCCTTCTTTTTTGTGGCCTAACTTCAGCAATTATAACTGAACTATTGTCTGAAAGTTGAGGACGAATAAAACTAAGAAAATGATACATTCTTTGATTGCTGATAAATTAGTATCACATCCAAGAAAAGCCAGCTTGATTTGCTTTGGAGAGACTGAGATCTGATGTTTCACAGCACAAAAATAAAAAATTATTTAAATATCAGTGTTCAAGATTTAATGGAATATGCCTGCTTCATGGAAAAAGAAAAAGAAAAAAAGAAAAAGGAAAAGAAAAAGAAAGAAAAGGAAAAGGAAAAGGAAAAGGAAAAGGAAAAGGAAAGGAAAAGGAAAAGGAAAAGGAAAAGGAAAAGGAAAAGGAAAAGGAAAAGGAAAAGGAAAAGGAAAAGGAAAAGGAAAAGGAAAAGGAAAAGGAAAAGAAGGGAAGGAAAACCCAATAACAAACAGAATTGAAACAAAAATAACAGTTCTTAAAATTTATCATAATCTATCTTGTTCTTATTTGTAATAAATCTGCAACCTCATTACTTCCTTCTCTTATTCTCCTTATTACGCATCCAAATACATACCCCACTAAAATAAAGGCATAGTGTCCTAATTTGAATTTCCCAGTTACTTCTACAAAGCTTTCCATCCTAAACCCTCATTCACATGCAGTTTGTCACTTTGCCACCTCAAGGAAGATATTCATAGAATTCAAAGCCGTAAACATTATCTCAAAAGGCCTTGATAGGACAGTCAGTCCATTGATTTGTAGTGTATATATATCCAATACAAGAAAAACATGACTGCTTAAAGCAAATTTCATATTGCTAGAATGATGATCCTAATTCACCAAAATCAAGAAGTTTCCAAGAAGACTGTCTGCTTCAGCTAATTTTCTATTTTAAAGGAAATGCTAAGAAAACTCTTAAATTATCAGATATATTATTATTTGAAACATTCAAATTGAAATTGCTCAGTCAGAAGAAAAATCTCACTTAAATTTGGGGAATTTTAAACTATAAAAATGATAAATTTCAATTATTTTTAAATTATTTTTTATCTTTTTGCTTTTCATTTCAGATTGTTTCCCTATTCAATGCTGGAATTTAAGAATTTTGTTATGACTTAAAACAGAAAAGATCTCTTAAGAGTTCATAGCTTTCCTTAGTTTAATTCCCAAGCATTTATTGTCTTAATTTTCAAAAAAATGTCAGAAGGGTTTTGTTTTCTTTAACCATCAGTTTAGGATCACAGTATCTAAATGAGCTTGAACAGGCACCAAGCAGGTGAAGATACACAGGAAGTGTATATTCTGCACTCAGTTGCATAGTTTGCCAAAGAACATCTTGGTGTACTTCGCAAGGTAATGGATCTATGTAGTAGTCTCAAATGTAGTGGAAACTTACTTTGAAAAGAAGGTGTACTACTAAAGCTACTAGACAAGAAGGGACTTAAACTTGCTTACTCCTGTAGTTAATTAATCTAGAAAATGTTAAGTGTCTACTGGTGGAAATATGTATCATTAGAGAATTTAGTTCGTATCTACAAGTATTGCACATAATATTACATCATGCTGGTCTCTTGACTAATGTGAAGACAAGAGAAAAACTAAAAACATTTTCTGACCGCTTCCTTTTTTCTGATCTTTTTTTTCTAGCCACAGATCCCTCTATCCATGGCTATACATATAAAAAGCCCTTACTTGTCAATCTGTAGTCTCCATGGATACATATTAAGCTTGCATCGCAATATATTCACCTCACAGCAAAATAAATTGATGTTACTGGTAGTATTTCTGGCATTTTACTTGTGCAATTCGGTGAAAACATAAATAAGATCTGAGATCACTCACTGCTTTCTTAATGCACAGATGAATTGTGATTTCCCATCTATTCAAGGTCCATTAAAAGTCCTGTTGAGCTGCTTCATTATTTGGTTTTTCAACCTTGTTAATCTAAATATTTTTATTATTACTCTTTAAAAAAAATGGTGCTGGATTTTATTATTGTTGTTGTTGTCTCTACTTTATAAAAACTCTGAATTTAAAATGAAAATAGTTTTCATTACTTATTCATGGAATTTGATTCACTCTGATTATTACATTATCTACGATGTTGACAGTTCTTGTTGAATAGTGTGGAAACCTAGAGGGCATTTATTTGACCATGAAAAGCCATAAATAATAAACTGATGTTTTATTGTCTTCAGTTAGGGCTTTTTTCATTCTCAAAACAAACAAGCAAAACATCATTAAAGTAAAAAGAAATAAATTAATCTTTCAGTATCTTTCAGTTTTACATCTACCATGTGAACTTCATGTCTTGCTATGCCACCCGCAGTGTACAAAAACTAAATCTTACCAGAAGCATTTGGATAAAGTAAAAATTATAATTTGATATCAAGAGTTAACTCTTCATTAAAACCTAGATTTTTATTAATATTTTTTAATGGTGCATGTAATGGGAGCTTTTGTACTGAACGCGGAGAGCTAATATACGATGTACAATACAGTAAGATATACAATGAAAATAATAAAAATGAAATGTCAGAAAAAAGCAACAGGTTTGTATTGAACTTTATTATTAAAGAAAAAGGTGGAGTTGTTTTCTGTCAGAATCCATTAAAACTAAATTTGAAATCTGGATTTTTCTGATTGATATGGATAGGGAAATTACACATGTAAGATCCTGAAAATAACTCTTGTACTCTGGTCGAGAAATAAATTGTTCAGCAAAACAGCCACATATGAAAATCAAAGAGCTGCATCAATAATTGGTTTCAATGACGAAGAAAAACACAGGGAATTTCAAACTGTATCTCATATCCGCTGGCTAGATTTGAACTATTATCTTATATCTGTCACAGGAGAAAACTATTCACATAGTTTAAACAAAACCTGTTATTTCTTTCTTTATTTTTTATTTTTTAATTATTATTAATGGCATATACTTAACAAACAATCAGTAAATTACACATTCAGGATCAATGTAGTACAGTAGACAAACCACAGTAGTAGACAGTTAGAGAGCATTGATAAACACGTCAAAACATTTCTAAATACTCTTCTTCAACCATTCCCAAGAGATAATGCTTACACTCACATGCTCATGTTCATCCATATGCCTACAAACAAACATATCTCAGTGTACATCCTACACAAACCTGGCTGAGCAGTGTGTGTCCCCTAAGTTCTGGACCCAAAGAACTTAGTACCAAGCCTCTGACATCCTGTCCTTGGTTGCATTTCCATCAGCTGAGTGCAGGTCATCTGTTCTGTCTTGGCACAGGGTAATGGATTGACAATGGTGCCAAATATGTCTCCTGGTTCTGGCTTCTGCTGCTGATGTAGACTTGTCAACACAGGTACTTTTGACCAAAGTCTTCTTTCAGTGTTTTGCTTATTTGATCCAGACGTAAAATTTGTGTTTATATTTATGTCTTGAAAGTGTGAATTTTACCACAGTTTGGCTACGAAAGCAGTCTTGCAATGTCCTTTTTTTATTTTTTTATTTTGAAGAAATTATATTTTCAAAATGATATAATATAAACCAACTAATTGCAATAATGGCTGTTATCAGTGATCATAAATATTATGCAATAACATCAGTAAGAAGTTAAAAAACACAGGTCCTTTATGTTTGATTTTACCAATTAAATGTACTAAAACTGTAATGAATTGTCACAACTCCCAAATTCTTCATTTGGACTACATGCTCAGGCACATCTGATACACAAATAACTCCTGGAGGAAAAATTATATATACAGATGTACTTCTGTATGGAAACATGTTCATGTTGGCTTTACATAGGAAGGTTTTTAGTGAAGCATACATATTAAAACATTTCACACTGTGTTTGACCCTGTCTTCTCTCAGGGTGACTGGCTACACATGAAGTTGAACTTATTTATGTCCAGATTCTGAAATGAGTCAAGTATTTAACATGCCTGGTAGCCTTCATCTAGCTGAAAGGTAAATTTTGTGGACACCTGTAAAAAGACTCTGCCTACAGCTGCTCAAAAATGTTTCAGCAGAACATTGTTCAACTTCAAATATAAGGTTTTGTGGAAATTGAATTGTTTTACAGGAACTTTTCAGCAAGAAACTGTCAAAATAAATCATCTTATCTTGTTGCATTTTGATAATGCCAAAACATTTCAGTTCAAAAGTATCACCCTCGTACATGTCAACTGACATTTAGATTGTATGCTAATATTAATTTTAAAATTGTATATTTGTACTTTAATATATGTGTACTCATGCTGCTACTTTTGAATATAACTAGATCTGAACTGTTTATATTATAGTCTTTCAAAACTAAAAGTTGAGGTGTTGTCAAGTAGAACTTCTGGTGACAAAAATAAAAATGTTAGTTCCAATTTGGAGTGGTAGAATTTTCTAAGGATTGTAATTTAATATTTTTGACCAGTGGTATCAGAGAAACCTCAAAGCAAGATAAATCAAACAAACTATGTCAAGGCAATTATATCTACAAAATAGATCTAAAAGATGTAACACCTTGAGTCAGTTTGCCTCAATTTAAAATAGCCTTCCATACATACCAGTCAATGGGGAAAAACTCAATGTTTATCAAATCTTTGTAGATCCAGAGAATTGGTGAATCCATGTCATGTTTGTTGATCTTTATCATCATCTTAGCTAATTACATTCATATGTTAATATACATCAAATCATTCTTTTTATTTTGAATGTCTGTCAAGTACACTCAATAGGCAGAATTAGAACATATATGTTTTTACGAACAAAATGTCTGAGGTCACTACCACAACATTGCAAGTTCACACACTTCAGCCATCCAGGGAAAGTCACATTTGCCTGACAGGGATCAGGCAAAACATAAAGGGTAACAAAATCTGTGAGGCATATTCAGACTTTAGTTCATCTCCATCTGCCAAAAAAAGTGAAAATAAGTGCTGGCTCTATATGATAAATATCTGCCAACAGGTTTCATAAACAGTAGGTCAGTGAAATGCCACCACATCTGAAGGAATTCACCCACTATCTGCTCAGAGCTGTTTGTACCCTGATATACCCTTTACTTCTTGATATACTCTACAGCAGTTAAGATCATAATTAAGTTTGTTTTTGTTTTTATTAAAGATCTTACCACTAATTAAATGACTTGGGAACAGATTGACTGAGTGCTTGGGTAGTTGCTGGACAATTAGCATCTCAAAATAGACTTTTGCACTCAAAGGCAATGAAAGTGCTGAAGAAAATTCACACCAATCTGTGTGGAATTTTCTTCTCAGAAGTAATTTGACAACAAACACTCCATCCTCCTGATAAGTTAAACTCTAAGCCAATATTTTTGGAGACCATAACACAATACTTCCCCTCCATTTTCATTCCTTTGAAACTATTGACTAATTCTTCAGACACTGTGATAATATTCAGTCATTCGCTATTCTGAAGCACTACATTCTAATCGGAGATACATATCACATATGTTCATTTTAAAGCTTGGTCATTCAACTTTGCTTATAACACATATTAATCTCCAAATAGCCATGAGGCTAACTCATGGAACAGGTTAACCCCAGTAGCAACTCATGTTTAATTTCTCTCTAACTACTAATACAAACATTGTTATGAAATCTATTACATTAACAGACTCATTTGATATCATTCCATTCATTATGATGAGAAAGCAAACAGCAGCACAGCAAAATTTTCATCAGCTAATGCCTTGAAGTGAAAATGCCTTGCATTGGAAAGTCATTGGTATCTTATTGTCTAATCACAGCAAAGGCCTAAGAGTGACATGCCTGTAATGAGATTAAAGTAGATTATAGTGCACTGCCTAAATTCTCTGATCCAGTATGGTGATGATAACAACTTTGCAGGTCATCTCGGTTAACTACATACAAAAGAAGAAAACCAGCTTTGATTAAATAGATAAAAGGGTATTGGTTTGTTCACACCCAAAAGAGATAAAGTGGACAGTATGTCTGGAAAAAATACTTGAAAATAATCTGACACTGACTAGGAGCTATTGGCAGGATCAAAGTTGATTATGCAATAAGAAGTGGTTGTACTTGATGTAATAAAGTAGGCAAAATTCTAAGTGTGCAGAAAGAGTTATTATTAGTCATGCCCCCCTTGAGGTCAGAGTAATTTGATCACATAGTCTGCAGCTCCAAAGCAAGAGGCATCTTTCTGCCCAACGAATGTCATCTCCTAAAGCTATGCATCTGGCAGCTTCAGGGTACAGATTTTCAAACATGGATTGCATCATCACTAACTATTAGGCTCCCTCACAGAGGCTGCAGAGAAAATAAATAAGAACTGAGACTTTGCTGAAACCATCTCAGGCACTTTAGAACATTAGTTTGGAAACCGTCCAGACAGGCATGGAAGGATCCATAGAAACTTAATTTCAACATGATAGAAGATTTCTACAGAGTTACTGAAGATTCTTAGAAAATCAGTTCTTTCAGATATTCGGATATTCCTTTGAGAATTTCTCTTTAGTTACTGCCACAAGGTAACTGTGGTATGGTGACTAAGACAGAAAGGGCAAGCAGGAGCAAGGTTTAAGAGTACAGCTGAAAAAAAATAACACTGCTAATGTGCACAGATTTAGTCACTGAAGCTATGGACTCTTGGTTCATCTTCCTATTGTGGAAATATCCAAATTGATCTGTCAATAAGGCATCAATATCTCAAGAAGGGGGTGCAGGCCCAGTCTTGAAATAAAGCACTGTGGTGTCACATGCTGATTATTCAAAATATATCAATTTGTCAAAGTGATTCTACAATGTTTAATTACAGAAATGTATGGTAGCATTTTCAGAAGAGAACAAGCTACAAATCTGGCTTGCAGTTTGAATACTATTTAAAATTTGCTTCTTTGTCCTTTTGCACACTAATGGCATCTGTACCTTGATTAGTGCTAGTTTGAGAGCCTACTAAAAAATATTTTAAGAAATATTATTTCGTTAAATAGGAGACGGAGAAATTAAACACTGGCTCTCACCAATAAAATTTATGTTCAGAACTGATGCAACCACCAATCAACCCAACATAGCCTGGGATCTTGACCGTCTGGGGGAGAGAGACATAGACATAGATGCCATGAAGTCTTCTCTTAATTTATTGCTGCATCACACTCCTTATATATCATCCTAAATCCCGTGCAGACACATACACCCACTACGCAAAACCCGATGCATGCGAAAGAACCTATACACACCTACCTATACCCCCCACCCACTAACTCTTAACCTACTGGCCATAACTCAGCTATTCTAGAACACTCTATCTATTCAGAACTACTGTATGCACTCATAAACCCTTACAATGACAACTTAGTACCCCAACAAGAACTTTTAGGTAAAGGTCAATATTATTTTCAGCACATGCTGTATTTCATTTTTTACTTTTTCATTCATATTGTACATTTCTTGGAAAGTACAAAAAAAGAAAAAAAAATTACAAAAAAAAATCAATCACAGAACATTTAGATCAGGACTCTTGATACAATGTAACTCAAAAATTAAAAATACTTTAATGAGTTGAAAAGTCAGAGTTTTCTGATTTTTTTGCAGGTCATTTTATTTGAATCCATTGGTTCGTGACCTTGATTACTGAGCATGATTCCTTGTAAGACTTGTGATAGACCACTAAATACCCTCAAGTTGAGCTAGGGGAGAATCTGGTTGCACACTGGGAAATGCTTCTCCAAAAGAGCAGTCAGTTAGTGGAATGGACTGCCCAGAGAGTCAGTGACCCAGGAGGTGTTCAAGAAGCCATTAGATGTTGTACTGAGGGGCATGGTTTAGTGGCAACTATTGGTGATAGGTGGACAGTTGGACTGGATGATCTTGGAAGTCTTTTCCAACTCATGATTCTGTGATTCATTCTAAAGGAACTGAGCAGAAAGTGATTTTTTAAAAAAAACTAAACATTTAATGTATTGTAGCAACAATGCTTGTCTATGACAAAAGTAGTAGATTAAGGAGTATTTTTTAGAAACAAGACATTGAAGGCAAATAAAGGGACAGAGAGTGAGACATACATAGATTATTGGCTTTGACAGTCTTTCTCAAACTGGATGTGCCACTCATGTAGCTAATGGGACCTTGTGAGACTGTCTGCAGCACTAATTCAGTCTTTTAAATGCTGTGGGATCTACTCCGATTCCATAATGGCATAAGTGACTTCATGGATTTACTTCTCAAGCAAGAAATAATCAGAAAAAATGAATAAGACTCATCCATGATGCACCTGCTCAAAATCTACTTCTGTCAGATTAAATTACTTCGTTGTTTACTTTAGTAATATAATAATCTAAAGAAACATGAAAATTTAACTGTGTATTTACGTGTTCATCTCTAGTTTTCAAAAACTTGAAACTGGAAATCTGTGTGCAAGCCTCAACACACTTCCTCCAAATAATTGGTTGTGCCGGATATAAAGAGTCCAGGTGTCACATAGAGTAATTTGCATATAGGGGTGTTATTACTGACTATGCTTATGCTCTCCATACAAATTGAAGTGTTGTCTAATGCCTGTAGCATAACACATTTCTTCATAAATGGCCTAATTTCCTCTAAGTTTTTGTTTTAAATAGGGAAAATTAATTCACTTAAGCATACTTGTCAAATAATAAAGATGATTTCCATGACGTTGAAGGAAGATTTTTTTCAAAAAAATGTACAATTTTATTTAATGAACAAAAATCAGAAATGGATTTGCTGGAGGTTCAGTCATATTTAATTTGCAGTGTACATTAAGACAACAAACAACACTTAAAACTGTCTCAGGAACTTTCTTCCCAACTTAATAAAAAATGTCAAGCACCTTCAAACATTCCTCTCTTTAATAAAAAAAGTGACAGTCTAGCAGTGCCTCTACTGTTACAGGTATAGGTCTGTACACTGGTGAAGAGAAATCTCAAATTTCATGGTTTAATATCAAAATAAATTGAGATTTTTATATATCTCAGAGGTACATATAAACTAGGAATACTCCATCCCTACAGTGCACTAGAAAAGATCTTACTAAGAAAGCAGTTGTACCGTCTCATGTAGAAAAGGACAGAGCAGGATGGGTTATCTTTTCTTTTCTCCCAGTGATAGAACACACACACAAACACAAAAATCCCATTGGCCAGCAGAATGATTGGACTGATTTTCAGATTTAGGAAAATTTTTAAGAAAGCTTGAGTTAGCAGAGAAAGATTCAACTGGAGGCACAGTTGAAAATGAATATATATATTTTGATCAAAGGAGAGAGGAGAGGAGAGGAGAGGAGAGGAGAGGAGAGGAGAGGAGAGGAGAGGAGAGGAGAGGAGAGGAGAGGAGAGGAGAGGAGAGGAGAGGAGAGGAGAGGAGAGGAGAGGAGAGGAGAGGAGAGGAGAGGAGAGGAGAGGAGAGGAGAGGAGAGGAGAGGAGAGGAGAGGAGAGGAGAGGAGAGGAGAGGAGAGGAGAGGAGATTGATATAACTTATTCATGGACATTCATGCTCATTCAAAGCAATATAATTTGTTATTCTTTTGTGATTAACTGCTAAGCAGTTAAACATCTACAGACAAGAATTCAAGATTTCATTTCATACTAAGCAGACATAAAAATAAGAGTTTATAACTAGCTTAATTACTATGTCTTCTTTGATATTCTTAAAGAAACTCTGAAACATACTGTTCATATATAGAAGATAACATTGCAATATTAATTCTGGAACTTTAACTGAACTGGCAATCATACTTGCTAAATCTACGTAGCAGTATTTTAAATTGAGTTTTAAACTGGCAAAGAATAATAATCATCAAGTAAACTACAATTAAACATCTCCAAGACAGGCTTGTCATTGTTCTTTGTTATGAGATGAAGGGAAAATTGTAAATATATTCTTAAAAGCCTAATCTTTTCCCCATCAGAAGACTCAGAAACAAAAAATTTCCTCCCACTCATCCCCCTCCTTTTGCTTTTCACAAAAATGTCCTATTCATAATCCTTTTTATATCTCATGAAAGTTAAAAAATATCTAAAAAAAAAAAAAAAGATAATAGCTGAGAAGTTTGTTGGAAACAATTCAGGTTGTGTTTTTTAAGTAAATAGTTATTATTTTCTAACTGAATAAGTTCATTTGCATCTTGTGAAAAAAAAAACCAAACATCAAAAAACACATAAACAAACAAACAAAAAACACAATATGAATTCCTATTCCCAGTGCCCAGAGCACAGCAGTGCTCTTTTGGCCTGAGAGTTTCTCCCTCTTTTAAGACATATTTTTCATGCTTCCTGAACTATCCCTCCCTTTCATGTTAACAGAATGAGCAAATTACAACAATGAGACAGGGCAGTTTATCATACTGAACATAGGGTGAAATGTTTCTAGGGTATGTTTTCAAATAAAGCACAATAAGGAGAGTTTTATCTAAAGAAAATTTTTACCTGGTTATACCTTTTGTACCTACTCTATGATCAGCAAATGAACAGCATCTCAGAGAACTCTCAGTGCCCATAGTTTTTCTCTTAATTTCTTATCTGAAGACTGTTGGTAGTAGGACATGAAGTATGAGCAAGATGCAGGGATTTCTGCTTATATAGTACATTGTGCTAGTGATGTTGCCACTTTCCAGTGAGGCAATAGCACTGCGGCTTCAAGAAATTGTCACACACTGTCTCATCAATGACAATTACACCTTTATTATTAATATTATTTATTTTTAAATCTATTCACAAAAGGACAATATTCATAGATTTAGTCAATGCAGAAAAAACATCAAAATGAACTGGTCTGAAGTATGTATTAAAGAACGAAGCAATTTACTGAAAACACCAAGATCCCCTAAGCAATGTGAAAGATGACTCTTTCAAAAGATTAAGAGGCTAGGGACTTCTGCAGGATCACAAAGCCAATAAGATCGAAAAAGCTTCTCTTCTAACAGGGCGTTTTGTGGTAACACAGAGAAAGAAATTGCTGAAGTGTAAAATATAACCTCTGCACCAGTAACTGCTCTTCACATCTAGCATCCAGTGAGTTCACAGGCTTTATCCTGTTCACATTATTTGCCTCAATCATTTCATTTTTCCTTTGGGTTCACTTTGCCTATTATACGATTTTTCTTAAGCTTTTGTCTTTAAGTCTAGTGTCACTACATGAAGTCAGAGAGCAGCGATTTTCAAACTCAACAGTAATCCTTTCTCTCTTGAGGATTCAAAATTTCTACTAATGGAAGTAGAATAATTTCTGAGGGAATATTTTGAACAACTGTTTAACAAGAGCTAAGGATGAGCTGATATTCATTAAATTCTAGATTTTTCATCTGAAAATAAAGAATACAAATCACTTAAAGAAGACAGAATGTGTGAAAATTGCTACATAGGAAGGAACTTACTTAAACTCAGCAAATTATTTCTAAATATGACTGAGTTTTTACAGAGAATAGGTCTGGGTACCTGTTGCAGAAGAGAAGAACTATATACCCCAGGGAGCTCTGTGTTCAGAGAGGAGATAAAGCCTCTGGCATGGTCACAAGACCAGGTTCTCCTCCCTGCTACTCGATCAGACCACACATCTCACCTCAGCATTAGAGTAAAGCCTTTGGCTTTTGAACACTTTCTCTCATATATTTGATTTATTAGCCCCAGTTCTAATTAAATAATTAAAATGTTATTATTATGTATTATAGTGTGTTATCTTGCATTCCATTCCAATATCTTATTATCTTATTTAGTAAATTAGTTTGTTTCTCCACAAAAAGTTGCCACTTTTTATTTTTGTTTGTTTGTTTTGTTTTTGGCCCATCTCTCTAACCTTTATCCGTTATCCCTTTTCAGGGTGTGGATCTGTGGGTCCCTCCACCCTCCTAGTCATGGAACAGCCCATAAACTGTTGACAACAAGAGAGCTTATAAAAATTTATTTCTTCTAATTAGGGTCAATTAAGAAATGAAGACATGGTTTTGAATAATTTTTCCACCAGGGACCATACCAGTAAATGACATCTTGTGGTGAGGAATCTACTACAGTTCACTTGATGAAGAAAAGCTTGTTGACAAGGTCTTGTTACTTCACCTGCAGGAGGTGTTGCACTTCTGCGCTCTCACCCTAAAGAAGTTCTTCAGTAAAATTTCAATACTACCTTTTAAACATTGCAAATCAATGACTTGTAGACATGCAAGCTCATCCTGCTAGTCTGTAGCCTTTAATGAACCCTTATAAATCCTCTGAATGTAAAATATTAGTTTACTGCTACATGTTGATTTTAAAATGTAAATTTTTATGATTTGGGGGAGAAATGTATATTTACTTGAACTAGTTAATTACTTAAACTGAGTTAATATAATAAAGTTTCCTCTGACTACTTATTTAGTGATAATGTACTGACACACGCAGCATGATCCTTGAGAGAAACGTGTTTATTGAATAATAGCTCATTCCATTTGCTATACAAAATAATTCACAAGTACAAAAAAGAAAACAAACAAACAAACAAACAAAAAACCTTGAAATGCAGAGCTGTGTGAACACTGTGTATTTTAAATCTGTCCCTTTAGTCATTTTAATAGGTGGGGCTTTTTTTTGTTCTATTTCCCTGTAGTAGTTTTAATTGTCTTTTAAATAGTCTATATTATTAAAAGATTGTTCACATGTTATAGTGCAGACTGTTCTGAAAACTTAGAGGCTTGATGGTTATATTACTTCTGATTACATGCACAAATTCTCATTTTATGTAAAGAGCACCTTCAGTCATTAATTGAAAAAACAGGAATTCAGTGTGATGTGTCTCCCAAGTCCACCATGAAAAGTCATCAGCAGCAATGCTACAATTTTCAGAAGGAAAAAATGCTCAGCTGTTGCTAAGTTACACTGAATACTCAATTGAATTACATGTGAAGCCAAAGTTAATTCCAACTATAGTCATTATGAGTGGCACTATTACAAGGAACACTGAATATATTTAAAATAGTAGAAATCTAAATTAAAGTCGCTACCTTTTTGCTACATTTTTCTCAGCTTTCTGGCATTTTTTTTTTTGTTTTTTTGGTTTTTTTTTGTTTTGTTTTTTAAGATAAATTAGCTGTCAAGAAGTAAAAAATAAAAAAAAAAAAAAAAAAAAAGAATTACGTAGTGTATGGGTCATTTCATAATAGAAACCAGTTCTCTGCATCTGATACATGCAGCTACTGAAGTTTCGGTGTATAAATCAGAGAATGAAAACAAGGACAACAGCAGCTGGGCTACTCTGATATATACGCTAAATTCAACCAACATAAAAAAGTGCTAAATTTTCCTATGCTTTAAAACATATTCTGACTTGTCACTGCTTCCTCTACCGCTGCTGGAATTATGGCTTGGAATGAACTCAAGGAAGTTTTAAAGTAGGACACCTCTCACCAAGCAGGTGATGATAATTACTCTTCACTGCCACAGTGCTGACATTCTGGGGCTCTGTGATTTGGAGCATCATGGCACTTTTGCATCAGGCCAGATTTCTACTTGTTATCGGCACTTTCCACTTTAAGGGAAATGCTGCATTTGAAGACCGCAACGAAAAGTAATCTAAACTATATTCATAGTGAAATTCTATAAATATGTAAGTAGAATTACATGCAGGAGTTGTTCTGTAGCAGAGGCTGAACTTGGTGACCAAGGAGATAATATCCAGTCTTTGCCTTATGTTTTCATGTTACAACTTAATCTTCAGTTTGTATCAGGTGATTTATATCTTTTTATGCAATACATATAGTATTACTATGCATCAGAGTTAGAAACTCAACTGTCCTTGAAACACTGCACAATTTACTTAAGTAAGACGTCAGCTCCACAAGATATTGAAGGAACTGCTGGTTTGGAAAAGGTTTTGCAAACGCAGCCTGCCTAGCTGTATCAGCTTGGACTGCCTGCAGGAAAGGAGGATACTCTTTGGGCCAAGGAAAACAAGTGTGTTTAATAAAAATGAGTTTTTCCAAATGTATGCATCCTTAGAAACTTATCTTAAGATGCACAATGGAGATAGAACTGGAAGCTGCTCATAAAGGAATGATGAAAGTTGTTAGCCAGTGGTGTATAAACCATGTACTCCGTGAGTACAAGATAGATGACATTATTAATGCTCTAGCCTATAACTACATCAGTGAATATCATTTTCTGTTTTGAGCTAAGATTCTGCCATAACTGAAATGAATATTGCTATTTGCAGCACTATCCATGAGAATTCTGTGTCTGCTGATGGCAACAGAGCTGTAGTCTTCACAACGTATACCCTTAATTTTCATGACATTTCAGACCACAGATTCTACTTCCATGGCCTACACATAGCTGTATGAGTAAGTCTGCCGTCCAGAACCTAACTAGTGTTGAATAGAACACTGTGAAATACTTTCAGTAAGATCTGCCCTGATCTACCATTGTAATTACTATGCCAGGTTGCTGCTGATAATCCACATTGCTAAAACAATTAGAGCAGCCTCTCCTGACAAGTTTGAGCCTGATGTTTCTTTCTCATTATACTGATCAGACAGATCCATTGCACTGTGTCATGATTTACAGCTCTTGGGTTTTAAGGGAAGACTTGCAAAAGATATTCAGTAATTGGACCCTTCTCACACATGGTGCTTAAGATAAGTCTTTGATTGTGCTTAAGGAGCTCAGCAAACACAAGTTAAGGCTTAACTATTTGAATATAATGTTTAGCTAAGTCATTGGTAGCACAGTTAATAGCAGAGAATGCAAACAGCAAATGTGCAAATCCACACACTCCTGATTTCTTCCAAATGTATACCAAAGCATGGATCATTCCATGATCCAAAATGCAAATATCATGTCTGTGGAAATTATTGTAATTTGACTCACTGCAGTGCTGACAAACATACTGCTTTGTTCATGTATTTAAAAGCATGACTGTAACAAGCTATCAGCAAGTACCAGCTTCCTTCATGCTCAAATAGAGCATCTGCCAGTGCTTGTCAGACTCTCTTAAGTGTATCACTAACCAACACTGGTTCTTTGCAATTTGTACCTCAGCTAGTTTGTATAAATGCAAGATTTTCATAGTATTTCATTTGTTTACATCTCCACAGCAAGTAAATAAAATATGTTTCATGACCACTTTTAGCATTGTAGCATATATTCACTAATACTTTTCAGATTAATTCAATTGAAAAAGTTGTTAGAAATCAGATACAGCTACGCTCTCCAAGCAGCTCTGCTTTTTTTCACTCCAAGAACTTCAGAGATCTTGCCTTAAGGCAAGCCATCTTAGCCATTTTTTTTGCCTTTGAGAGACAAAAGGTTGTTGTGTTGTCACTCCTTTCTCTTTTATTCTGTTTTCTAACTAATTGGCAAGCACAGATAAATATGATAGTGTTATAAAAATACACAAAGATGATATATCTCTTTTGCTTCTGGAAAAGCATGCAAGTGAAAGTTTACTGAAAAGTTTATCTTTCATTCATATCATTCAGTGTGGAATTACAGCACTGGGATTTTGATACGTAAACTATGGGCCAGTGAGCCTCACCTCTGTACCAGGGAAGGTCATGGAATATATCCTACTGGAAGACAAGTTAAGGCACATGAGTGACAAGCAGGTGATCCAAGACAGCATGGCTTCAACAAGGGAAAGTCATGCCTGACCATTATGTTGGCCTTCTATGATGGAGTGACAGCATTCTCAGACAAATGGAAGGCAAGTAATGTAATCTTCCTGAATTTCTGCAGAGTTTTTGATGTGGTCCCATACTACATCCTTATTCCTAAATTGGAGAGATATGAATTTGAAGGGTGGACCATTCAGTGGAAAAGGAATTGGTAGGAAAGTCAAAGTCAGAGGGTAGTGGTCCATGGCTTTAATGGCCAGTGATGAGTGGAGTCCCCCAGAGGTCCATCTTGTGTCTGCAACTCCTTAATACCTTTATCAGTCACACAGATGTTGGTATTGAGTGCACCCTCAGCAAGTTTCCTGATGAGACCACGCTGAGAGGTGTGGTTGATACAGCAGAAAGAAGGGATGCCATCCAGAAGGACCATGATAAACTTGAAATTTGGACCTCTGAGGACCTAATGAGGTTCAACAAAGCAAAGTGAAAGGTTTTGCACTTGAATCAAGGTAATCCCAGTTATGTATACAGACTGGGAGAAGAACTAAAGAGTAGCCCTGTTGAGAAGAACTTAGCAGTCCTGGTTGATGAAAAAGATAATTTAAGCCAGCAGTGTGCACTTGAAGCCTGGAAGGGCAATAGTATCCTAGGTTCTATCAGAAGAGGGGTGGCCAGCTGGGAAAGGGAGGTGATTTGCCTCTCTTCTGCCCTCATGAGACCTCATATGGAATGCTGTGTCCAAGTCTTGGTCCTCCAGCACAGGAAAGATGTGAAGCTTTTGGAGAGGGTCCAAAGGAGGGCCACAAAGATTATCAAAGGGCTGGAGAACTTCTCCTGTGGAGTCAGATTGAAGGAAAGGACTTGTTTAGCCTGGAAAAGAGGCTGTGAGGAGACTTCACTGTGGACTTCCAGTATTTAGAGGCAGTTTATAAACTTGAGGGAAATCAAGTTTTTACAAGGGTAGGAATAGAACAATGGTTTAAAACTAAAGTAGGGGAGATTTAAATTAGATGTCAGAGGGAGGTTTTGTACCGAGAGTGGTGATGTTCTGAAACAATTTGCCCAGAGAAGCTGTGGATGTCCTGGGAAGTGTTCAACGTCAGCTTGGATTGGGCCCTGGGCAATCTGATCTAATACTTGATCTAGCAGTTGGCAACCCTGGCTGTGGCAGGGGGTTGAAACCTGGTTATCCTCATGGTCCTTCTGTGATTCAATGAGTCTATGATATGAAAATGTGAAGTTTGTGCTGCATGTGTTTAGGCTTTGTAAAGAGCACTGTAAATTGTTTCTGTTTTTTCTTTGTTTGTTTGTTTTGGCTTGGCTTGTTTTTTTGTTGTTGATGTTGTTGGTTTGTTTTGGTTTAGTTTGGTTTAGTTTGGTTTGGGTTTTTTTGTGTGGAGCTGGACCTATACAAAGCTTATGATTCTTGTTAGTAGCACCAAATAATTCCTTCTATGCTACCATGCTGATTCTTCTTTTTTGCAAATATGCTTTATTTGTAGATTCAGTGGATGTTTCTACCATTATTTTGGATACTACTATGCTCTGTTTTCAATGCATTTATACTGGAATGTTTTTTGTTTGTTGTCTGTTTTTTTTTTTTTGTTTTTTTTTTTTCACAAGCAATGATGTTCTTCACATTTGGTGTAGACCACTGTTATTGAAACAGCTTGTTTCTTACTTTCTCTCCATGCTTTCTGTACCTCTCTTTCCAGTTCACAAAGATCCCTTCTGAACTTTACTAAACTCACTGCAAATTTTAAATGGTCATCATCTCAAATAAAACTTCTATATCTTTTGGATGGTTTAAGGACTATAAAATACTTTTTCCACTATCTTGGATCAATTCTAATGGGTTCTTTTCCTCAGAAATGATCAAAGTGTTCTGCTCTGCATATGCGCTACTCTGATTTGCATTTTGTTGTGATTTGGTTTTAGATGACATTTCCTGCATCTGTAAGCACTGTGATTAAGTTTTTGTTGTGCACTTTTCTTGTATTGCAGAGTACTAAAATGTCATAAAAGTTATTTTGACTTCCATCAGCCCTTCTAGTATGTTATTCTTCTGGAATTCCTCTTGTAATGTTGAGTACTGTATGCCAAAAACTCTTTTGAAGTGCCATCCAAGTGGGGAGAACGGTTACCTTGCTATTTTCTTCCTCCTGACTTATCTTCATACTTTGGGACTGACTGTCTTCTGCAGTGTAACAGAGCAGTGTTGTCAAGTTTTCATATTATAATTTTGTTTCAAAGATCTGTCCTATCTAGTACTTAACTACCTCACAAAGCTATAAAGCTAACCTGATTAAATTGTTTTTCCATTTTCCTGGGAACAAACACTCAGGAACATTTAGTGCTAGAATTCTTTGTCCTGCTTGACCTAGCTTTTTGTGACTGTTCATGTTTTGTTTTTTTTTTTTTTTTTTTTTTTGTTTTGTTTTGTTTTGTTTTGTTTTTTTTCCCCCTCTGAATTCTGTTTCAGAGATGCAATAATCTTCGTTTTGACTATTCTGGGTATTTCTTTAAGATCTTTTAAAGACAGCAACACACAACATACTGAAAATCCCTAAGTCAAACTGCATTGCAAAATGAAAAATATCTGCACTTGTTTTTATCACAGGATCTTCTAAGTGAACATCATACCTGTGATGTTAACAAGTGATTTGATAAGACAAAAATAAGACAAAAAAGAGAAAGGAGATATATGTACGTAGAAGATCAGACTTATGCTAAGCAAATATCTTCTAGGAAATTAGAACACTGATTGTCGCAGAGATAGGCAATTGTCCAGGTGATTCTCAAAATGAGGCAACGTCAGTATGGAGAATGGGGGGAGAAGGGGATAAGAAGTATAAATAAAAGGAAAAAATGGGAACAAAAGGAAAAAAAAAAAAAAGTCAAATTTGAAATTGAAGGAATACAATGGAATTAAAGAAAAAAGTTGTTCAATCAAAAAAAAAAAAATAGAATCTGTATTATCTGGTTTAATTTATATGCGGAACTAGGCTATTTTAGAAGCTTAGATATCACTGTAGCAATTTCCTACCATTAAATTTCCAGTCTATTAAAATGTGTCCTTATTTTGCAATGCCTAATGAAGAAAAGTGCTACCTGCAGGGTTGTACTGTGTTTGGTGCTTTGATACTAGATTTTACATACATGGTAAACTGTCTGAGAGTATTAAATTTGGCACTGAGATTAATTTACAGATTATCCAGTTGGATATTCCTATCACAAGGAATGGTAAACTAAATATACTAGATTTTTTCACTAAGTCAAATCAAAAGAAACTGGGCATTCTTAGTCCAATTTTGGGAGCCTTTATGCGGTAGAGGTTAGAACTTCCATTATGACAAGTAATTATTTTTAGAGACCAGCAGAAAGTAACTTGTACATCACAGTTTGGGAAAAAATTTTGGAGGTACAGCCTATCAGTGAAGTCTTAAAGCAATTCTTCCATTTTCACCATTACTGTTAAACCGGAGCTGTAAGTTCATGCTCTGCTTTGCATAACTGACCAATCACCAGGTCAAGACCAATAACTACATACAGACACTAATATCGTGAACAGTAAATAATGGCTCTTTATTGCCTCGTGGTGTTTGTTTATATACAGGCTTCTTCTACACCCCCTTAAGCTATGCATAATATTATCCAATCACAGAGTAGGGGAGGTCCTGTCACATCACAGCCCGAGTGTTCGTGCACACCTACAACAACACATTACTTTTAGAAAAACAGAAATAAATTTTCAGGCAGATACAATGACAGATGACAGCACAACATGCTTAAGATTTTAGGCAGGGTTATCAAATTAAAACCTCAGTTTCACAACATTTGTTCTGCCTTTCATTCATTTCTTCAGGCAGTTGAGGTCACTGAAGGGAAGTTTGCTTCTTTACCCAGAACAAATAATAAGCTGTCCTTGTCTTGAATGCCATGATCTTGGTGTATTCATTATTCCTCCAGTTTTACCATTGTAATTTATTTTTAAACCAGCAGTGTCTGAAATAAAGAACAACACTTATGAAGTGAAAAAAAAGGTCTGAGTGCTTAAGACTGGCATATTTATTGACTCCATTTGTTTTCTACCATCCTGCAAGAAATACCATTTTTGTTTAGAGGCCCGGTCTTTTCAAGAAAAACTGTATCAAGAAATGAATACTCACACACCACCCTCACATTTCCCCATGGGCTTGAGAAGTTGCATTATAACCTCACTGTAATAACTGAAATTCAAAATATTGCTATTATATACCCTGTTTGCTTTTTCTCCTTAGGACACTCACACATGCAATTTCCCCTTCTTGATTATAGTCATTGTGTTGGGGTGAGAACTAGAGCACAAGCAAAAGATGCCCAGTAAAATATCATCCTTTCTCTATCATTGTCACTGTTAAGAAAATCTGTGATGAGTGGCTTGTCTTTGTCTTGCAAAATAAGTAACAACTTGACTCGTTTTAAGGGCATATTTTCACTTACTTTTCCTGGTTATTATTTGAGAGAGATTTCCAGATCTTCTCGGTGAGGAGGAACCGGAAGAAAGAGAAAACCACTAGAATTATTAATGTGAAACTGAAACTTATTGAGAAAACAAACACAAGGCATTGCAGCTTTATTGCACAAGAGTTGGGAAGAAAATGAAGCTCTGAGATGGATGATTTGTGGAAATGCCAGGTAGTAACATTCTCTACATTTATGACCTTATCTAAACTTTACTCTTGGCAATCACTTCTGTGAGTGATTCAAACTCCAACTCAGACTCATCAATTTTTAAATCAGTGCATCAGTGGGAACAAATCAGCATCATTTCTGCAATCTGCATGCTCCGTACTAATTTATCCTGATTGTTGCAGAGGATTACAACTACGTTTTGTGTCAAGATTATAGCTGTAAATTGGCTTCTTTGAATACTGTCAAATATGATGTCTTTTATTCTGAGGCCAATTGACTGTCTTACTATGATGCAGTATCATGTCCAGCTACTCAGTCAGCAGACAGATCTACATGACCTCAGCAAGGATTAAAATGTATTAAACAGCATCTAGTCATTTCTGTTATTAATTTTTAATTTTCCAGGTCAACATAAAAATACAGATGTGTATTTGCAGTGAAGGAAGTACTGGACAAACTATGATATGGCCTTTTACAATGTTTTCTTGGACATTGGTGTTAAACATGACCCACACTACTGCTGGATGTCATAAAGGATTTTAAGATGACAGATGTTGTGTTTTTTGTTTGTTTGTTTGTTTGTTTGTTTGTTTTTCCTCAGGTATATTTCCACTAATTTTGTTGTTTTGTTTTCGTTCTAGTTTTCTGTGCCTCTGGCATCAGTTTAGTGCTGAACAGTAATATGATAAGCAAACAGAAGTGTAACACAAGAAAAATGAGAGAATGAAAATGTGGAAGAACCTAGCGGGGAAAAAAATAGGAAGATAAGAGTGCAATTGAAAGAACAAAGGTCAATGAAAGATCATAAATAAAAACAGTGAAAACAGAAACATTGAGGTCTGTGAAGAGTATAATTTAGGGAACAGTAAATAAATTTGGTTCACCTGTATTGATTTTTGCAGTATGGTGAGTTGTCTTTACTGGATTCTGGGGAAACAGCTTGTATAGGAGAATATCACAAGGATATCATCACAGACAAAAGTTCTCCTTGATTTAGACTTCAGTTGTCATGGCCTCATTGGAACTCACATCTTTTTCTTATAATAAAGTAATTTGTCTACTCGCACTCATTTTCAGCAGTTATTTGCTTGTGTCCACATGTCACACCCTTTGCTAATAAATTTCATTCATTTTCAATAAATTTTGTATAATACACAACTTAAAAAAAAAAAAAAATACTACTGAGTATGTTTTGGTTTAGAGTGAATACATTTAGACTCAAAAGTCCATTCAGACTTGGGAATAGAAAACTCAGAGGGGAACTTATTAATGTTTATAAGTATTGTAAGTGTGTGAGTCAAAGGGACATTGCCAACCAATTCTCAGAGGCCTGTGGGGACATGACAAGGGGAAATGGCCATAAATGAGCATAGGAAGTTCTGAACAAATATGTGAAGGATCTTCTTCATGGTGAGGGTGATGGAGCACTGGAACAGGCTGCCCGGGGAGCTTGTGGATCTCCTTCTCTGGAGATATTCAAGACGTGCCTGGATGCCTGCCTGTGCAGCCTGCGAGGAGTTTGGATTCGATGATCTCTGGAGTGCCTTTCCAGCCCCTGCAATTCTGTGATTCTGTGATCAATATGGATGTACTCCAGCCTGTCTCTTACATCCTAGAATTTTGTATTCCAGAATTTCTGAGTTCTACGGGCTCTAATTTATGTAACTGATTAATTCTTACCTCAGAGTTCCATTTATCAGGATGACCCTCTTCAGAGATAAGTTGCAGAGGACTTTATGAGTCAGCAGGATCAGTGGGGGAAAAAAAAAAAAAAAAAAAAAAAAAAAAAAAAAAAGTAGAAGAATTGAAGAATGAGGTACAAAGGTGGAGAAAGGTGGAGATGCAGCAGAATTCTGACCAGCTAATGAGGTGGATGGTATGCACAAGGGTGAGCTTCCATTCACTTAGGATATTCAAATACAGTTATTAGTGATTGTAAACTGCCTGTTCCTTCTACAATGAGCAATTTATGCATCTGCAACTAATTAAGAAGTATGAAAGTTCTTGGCCTATTAAGAGAACATGTTGTCTGAATCTGTTTCTCAATAAAGATTATACTAAGAGAATAACATTTCAGCAGAATTTACTGCATGGAAAAACAGGCTAAATGCACAGAATATTTCTTTTCCAACAAGTGAGTGTTAGTGAACTATATCACTAAGCTTGAATTTTGGTTGGCATTAGGCACAACATTACAGACATAAAACTGTGAATTGAATGTATATTTTATTTGGGCTACTTTCAAGTAAACAGATAACATGCTATTATTTTGTAATTTATCAAAAGTTCTGTGCAACATCATTTACTCCATTAATTCAATACTTATCACAATAAGGTAATTATGAGCTTATTAACTATAATTTTATTCATGGAAAGAGATTTACATGGAACTTTATTTTCTTTGATGGCGACCCTACTCAGATATTTATATTTATTATTATTCATATTCTTATCTGGAGGTAAATTGTGCTCTGCATCGTAATTTAATAGTGCATCTACAGTAATCAAATTGAGTGAACCTATGCTTCAGGCTGAGAGAGATTATTACAGGAAAGGCAATGAACCACTTCCTGAAGTAATCCCATTTTAAATACAACTCATCATTTTTTAAGAAAAATACTTTGAAATTGAGACATTGACATCATTTTCATTTTTAAACCATCTTAAACAACTGTCAGGTTGTGTATGAACACTACTAGTTACCAGTGTAAAAAAAAAAATAATTAAAAAAAATGTATAAAGTGCTCAGCATGACTGTAAATGGAATCACCAAAATTAAGTAAATTCAGAAGTGAAATCTACCAGAATTACTCTATAAAAGTCATTTTGTTTATTAAAAAAACCCTAAAACATATCCCAAGTTTAATCTAATAGTCTAATTATATTTATTATCTTCCGCATGAAAATAAATAATCATGACTAAGATGATGTTATTGGAAAAATCAGTGTAACTTCTAAACAGAATATAATTAAGTCTTTGCATCTCATCTCTTTTAAGAGAAGAAGAAAAAAAAAGTATAATTTTAGTAAAGGAAAAAGAAATCTAAACAAATTTCCTTGAAAGACTGACTCTGCAACATCTTGATCTCTTTGGTCTCTATGCTGTGCTGTTTTGAACCTGATTCCAGACCTGCGAGGAAGGAACTTTTAGAATTTGTGAGCAACATGGAATTAGTTAATACAGTGCAGAAAGCCTGAGCAAGGTGTGAGAAGTTTTTTTTTTTTCAACTAATTGTGGAACTTATGAAGCACTTCTTCATCAGGTTCCCTTCAAGAAAAAGGAAAGACTTTTTCTGGTCATGGTGTGTTTCCTGTGTACTTTCAGTGTTTAGCCTAAAACCCTGAGATACAGTACAATGCAAATAGATATCTTGACAATAATAGATTATTTGAGGGCCCGGAAGAAATCATTTGCTTGCACTTTGCAGAGCCTGGTGATGTTTCTCTTCTGAAATCAATCTGTGTTCTGTAAATAAATTGTTAATAAACACGTTTGCTTATTGGCATCAGCCAGAGAAACAGATAAAATCCCCAGTCAATTACTCTGCTGTTCTAGGAATCAGGTATTTGGCTGATTTGCAGTCAGATACATAGGCTTTTTATCCTTTGGGGGTTCTCTGCAGGAATGCTTTCTGAACAGAATACATATCACCCTATCAGATGAAAAAGGAGAAAAATAAAATAAAATAAAATAAAATAAAAAGCACCTCAGCAAGCTGCAAGTATCTAGCTCACGGTGTCAAAGGAAGAGGCTCAAGGTGCCAAACTTTCATGCTTGCTTTCCTGAGAGACACAGAATTTGCTGCTACTAAAACAGGTCTGTTGAAAAAGGACAGCTTACGAAAGTGACATGATGGAAAAACAAGTCTCTGATGGCTCTCCCCAGCCAGCTGAAGCAATGAGTTTGATTTCACCATTTCTGTTGATAACAGTTTACACAATGCTTTGTAGATGAGGTAGCCAGCTGAATCTTTCCTATGTGAAGATAGTAGATCAGTAAGAGGAACTTCTTATTGTCCCTGAGATGGTTGTTCTTATGATGGGACAATTGTGTGATGAAATCACATTGCAAATGCTGGAGTATAGCTTGTTCAACGTCTTTACATATTTCTAAGAAAGCCAAACTTTCTTCCTAAAGAAGTTTTCCTAAATCTAGAAGCTTCCATGGAAGTCATGTATAAATACGTTTTATTTTGCTGCACTGCTGAATGATTCATTATGAATCATTTATTAAACAAGTTTAGCCTCTTTTTCTGTCTGCAAAATGTCTACAGACATATCACAACATTCTTGCTTATATTTGTTATTCTAAATTATTTGACAGGTTTTTTTTTTTTTTTTCTGAGTGAATTTTTTTACTCTGTGGGTTGCAATGTAGATTCTGAAACTATAACTTTCCTATCATGTTGTGACTGGTTGTCTAAATCAAAAAACATTGTTCCACCTAGTTGTCACAGTGCTCATTCTATGTGGGACAAGTCTGGTAGGTACACTGCTTCATCTGAAGTTAAGGATGCAGCTCCATTCACATTCGATCAGTCTTCCTGAACAGAAGCAGTGTCATGGTTTATTCCATATTCCAGAGGACTTCACAGAGGATGGTTCCCTGACCATGACAATTCCTGACCAGGAATTGAACCCGGGCCACAGGGGTGAGAGCACCGAATCCTAACCACTAAACCATCTGGGATTTGTAGTTCTTCTCTTAGAGCTGAGTACTCGGGATGCTGCCATTCTACGGAACTGGAGTATGAATGATCCATACTGCACATAAGTTTCAGATGAACACTCTTGGGAGCAACAACAGTATGAGGGACTTCCAATTAGATATGAAGCTTCTTCTAAGTATGGTTCAAGCCGGTTCAAGCAGGGATGATGATTCCTATCATCACTTAAATCAGTGGGAACAGATAGGATGTCCAATGTCTGCCAAGACCCTTGTTGTTCTAGTAATTTTTAAAATTTTTTGTTCTTATTATTAGTTAAGAAATAATAAAATTTTCATTAACCTAACTAACAGTATCCCTAAGAAAACAGAATTCTGGATTCATCATTTTAAGCTTTTATATATAATAATCTTGCATCATTTTCCGGGGTGTGTTTGGAGTACTTGGCTTAACTGAATTCCAAATTTTCCTGTCCAACCTCTGTAGAACTGTTCTTGGAGACTGCTAAGACCTGTGTAAAATAGCTGGTGAAGCTTAAAGGCTGATCTCAGTCTTTCTTACCATTTTCATATTGAAATACCACTATTGATCTGAGTGGACATAAAGCAAATGACCAACGCATATATGTTTTCGGTGCAAATTTAAACTTTACTCACACATACAAAAGGAACATTCAGATGTACCCCAGAGGAGGAAGATTTTGGGGTAAGAGGATGGGAAGAAGAAAAAATTCTTTATCACTTTGAAATATTTATTCATTGTCCAATGAGAGATTAAGCTAAAATGTCCTTCACACACTGAGCATTCATATATTAAAAGTAACAAAAAGTTCACTTTAAGAACCACTATGAAAGAGAGTGAAAACAATTTTGCTGAGATACTGAATGGATTTAGCTGTGGACATTAAAGGGAGCAATTGGTTGATTTCTAGCCAAGGATTTAAAATTTAAGCACACAATTAGATTGTGTTCATTTCCAGATCTAATTTGCACCTTCACTTCAGGAGAAGAAGAGCTGGCAGAAAAGCAGACCTAGGAGTGTCATATGCAGTGTTAATAAGCATAGGTTGCCCCAAGGATAAAAGAAGGGAAATTAGAAATATAGCATACATTAAAGCTGGTACATTCTGCTGACTGAGAATTAGGCACTGACAGGCAACAACTCCATGAGAAACTGTCAGTGGCTCCACCAAGCTTTCCTAGCTGGTGTCACTGTAAGATAGGGGCATCAAGCAAGCCTAAGACAGGTTGGAGGATAATCTGCAAAAGCTGTGTAACTTATGGAATGTATTTCTCTGTGTCCATGTGTACATGTCTTTGTTACCTGTGCTATCTGATTTGATAACTAATCTTTTTTTCAATGTAATACCTTTTAGCAATAAGGAAATAACATGCAACACATTTCAGAGATCTGCAGGTTTTTAAATCTATGCTAGAAGACACAGAATTAATCTAGATCATTTGCCTGTCCATAGGCACCCTGTATGGTAAATAGAAATGCAAAGAATATAGTTTTTTATCTGTGTGCCTAAAGCAGAGGTAAACAAATGCTTCAGTATGCTCTTCCAAACCAGAATCAATACACCACTACTGCTGAGTCTAAAATGAAGACAAACCAGTGTGGTGCTACTCCAGGAACAGACATGCCTATTTTATGAGGGCTGCATCGAAAGTAATGACTCCAACTATATTATGTCAGATGTGGATGTTGGTGGTATGGCAGTAGAGGCTGAAACTTCCCACCATTATTCCATTACATTTTGTTGCTGTAGGACAGATAGCAGCAGAGAAACAATCTGACAAAATGGCATTTGTCCTGGAAGTGCATATGAAGTAAAGGGTGTCACTGAATTCCTCCATGTGGAAAAAATAGCACCCTTGACATTCATTGATACTTGCTGAACATTTATGAAGATCAAAAAGTGGATGTGAGCACAGTGAGGCAGTGGGTGGTGCAGTGGCAGCAGCAACTGCGGGCCTCCTATGCTGTAGCAGATTTTTACAAGCATGACATGCAGGCTCTTGTTCATTGCTAGTGAAAATTCATGGATATTGAAGATGACTGTGTTGAAAAATAGTGCTTTATAGCTGAAAATTTGCTCTATCAAATAGAGTTACTGTACTCTTTGTACCTGTTATAGTTCTCCTGGAAATAAAGAGAAGGCATACCTACATATATAGCTTCAGGGGACTGGTATGTTCTATTTTTAGGCTCTACTCCTTATTTTCTAATTTTCTCTCATTGCAATACAATTTTATTGTGTAGGTTTTATACTTCTCATTCCTCCATTACCTTGCCCTTTAGACACTATTTTGATTTGTGTTCTTGCTGACTGGATACACAGCATCAGACCCCTCCTTGTCAGATAGTCAGTAGAGACTCTGGTTTTATTGCCTGTAACAAATAAAAGTTATCTTCCCTTTTTAAAGCCTCTCTGTGACTTGGAGAGTCTACAAGTTCAATAGCATATTGTTGATAGAAGTCTGTAATGCCAATGAGCAGATGAGACAATTAGACTGTAACCATTTGTTTAAAGGATTTAGAGTCTCTTTACAGCCTTTGTGAGTATTTTACTGCCTTGTCTCGTGATGGAAGGGCACATAAGAAAAAAATATATTTTTTTTCAGCTTTGGGTTGGGTTGTTTTTTTCTTAGATAGAGAAATCCAAAAAATTGCATTTCTGGAATTTATAAATTACCTGAGCTCTACCTAAGTTGCCACCGCTCAGAAAATATTCCATAAGGAAACCAGTCCTTTCTTGCCTCTTTTGTTTTCTGAGTAGTAAACAATTCTGCAATGTAAAAGTCTGTGTTGCAATCTCTCCCTGACGTACTGTACTGATTGGCCTCATTTCAGCTTTTCTGAGAAGTCACATGTGTGATTAACTAGAAATCATTTTATTATCTTTATTTTGTGTCAATTAAAGAAAAAAAAATGTTCTCAATCCTGGGTAAAAGAATGGAATTCAGTGGAGAAGGAGGGATGACATGAGAGGGTTAAATAACATAACCAAAAAGAAATAGATTTTTCAAGGGCAGAAGATGATATCATAGCTTTTTATCACAAACAGCTAAATCTTGACCAGAGCCCCCAGCATCCTGAAGAGTTGGGGGCCACTAGTCAAAGATGGCAGATACGAAGGTCAGCCACAAAGGTGTTTGAACCAGTGGCGAACTCTGCTTGTACAGTCATGTTTCTGTATCTATGGACAAATGTTCAGCTGCTAATTCACATATCACAAAGAATTAGTTTTCATCTTCTGCCTCATATAAGAATATTTCCAAATAAAGCAACAGCATTCTGTGGGACACATGGGGTTCTTTGGTTTAGAAGTTGATCCAAGAAAAACTGTACATTTGAGGAGATACTCAGACACTTAAAAAAGACAGCTTCACGAGCTACAGTATTATTTAATGTTATTTTTCCCTTTAATTTTTAATCATCACAAATTCCAGAGTTCAAAGCTTGTTCAAGCCTTTCAGCTTGAAATGTTAAGAGCTTTACAAAGCCAACATGTTTTCATCCTCAAAGAATGACATTTGAAAAAAGTGACTCGAAGGCTAATAGTACACTTAGATTTTTGCCTATATTCCTAGACCAAATAACATAGCATCTTTTTTATTTTTTTTCTTTCTTTCGTTTTAGCATAGTTTCAGAATACTAATGTTTTATGTTTTAACTTTTATTTATTTATTGCTAAAAAGAAAGGAAGATAAAAATTTTACAGTAAAATAAGCAATCACAGAAAGACTAAAACATTACATTGGGAAAAAGAAATCTATAATTGCCTATCATCTTACAAAGAAAATTGTTATTTGCTTCTACTTCTAATTAGTACAAGTAAAGCTAGTCAGCTATTTCATCTAGCTGTGTTAGAGCACTGTAGTGTAATATCTCAGTAATTAATGTAATGCAAATTAGGAGAGTCAATTAGGGTTTTGCAAATAGTATGATGGGTCCAAAAATACTTATTTTAGAATATGTCAGAAAAGCTTGCTTGCTTCCCATTAATCAAATGTTTGTCTTGAGGTGGATGTCACCATCAAAAGGAAGAAAAAGACAAAAAGTCATTATTTGCTAGTAGTTACAAAGTTAGCAAGAAAGGAGACAGACAGTCAATCAAAATCAAAGGGGAAAAGTTTCCTATGGAGATCGTTTCTTCATTTAGAATAACTTTAAAGTTTAGAATGTTTTGATCAACAACCTGTTTTCAGGACAACAATGAAGAATCAGTGGGAATGGTGAGATATTCTCAGATGTTAAATGGAGAAATTGACTGGATAAAGAAGTCTTTTCTCTAAATAAATGGAATATCTATGCTGAAATAAAAGGACGATCTTAAGGGACTCCACCACATTTCATTCTAGTTGAGAGCAGTAACAAACTCCAGTGCACTGAAGAACCTCATGGCAGTGATTTGGGTGCACGGCAAGCTCTCTGTACTAGATTTCAGGAGAGAAGACTTTGGCCTCTTAAAGGATCCACTTAATAGAGTACTGTAGAATAAAGGAAGGAAAGAGGTGTCCAAAAAAACTGGTTAATACTCAAAGATCACTCCTCTCCCCCCCCCCAAGAAAGAGGACAAATGGAAATGCAGGCCAGTTAGACTCACATCAGTACCTGGGAAAGTGATAATACAGCTAACTCTGGAAACCATTTCCAGGCATATGAAGGAGAAAAAAGTCATCACAAGTAGTCAGCGTGGATTCACCAAGGGGAAGTCATTCCTGTCCAACCTGATAAGCTTCTGAAATGAAATGACGAGCCAGATGAAGTGGGGTAGTGGATACTGTTTTCCCAGTCTTCAGTAAGGCTGTTGATATTGTTCTCCATAAAATATGCACAGAGAAGCTGTTGAAATATGGGATGAATGAGCTGTATTCAGAGGGTACTCTATCAGCAGTGTATAGTTTAGTTGGATTCCAGCAACAAGCAGACTGCCCTTAGGGTCAATATTGGGTCTAGTCCTCTTTAAACACCTTCATTAACAGTCTAGATAATGGAGTAGGTTGCACTCAGTAAATCTGCACATGGCACAAAACTGTGGGGGGCTGTTGATTCACCAGTGGGCTGCATAGCCATCCACAGGGATCTTGACAGGCTGATGAAAAGTGTGGATAAAAATCTCATTAATTCAACAATGAGAAGTACCAAGTATTACAGATGGGGAGGAAATACCTCAGGCACCTGTACATTCCAGTGGGCAACCCAAATGGAAATGTCTGCTCATGCTAGATGAACCTGGTAGACATCAAGATGAACATGAGTGAGCAACATGTCCTTTTTGCTAAAAAGGCTAACGGTATTCTTAGTCACATTAGGCAAGCTATCATCAGCAGGTTAAGAGAGATGATTCCCTCTACTCAGCATTGGTGAGGCGACACCTGGAGTACTGTGTCCAGTTTTAGGCCCCCAGCACAAGAGAGGCATGAGCATATTGGAAAGAGTCCAGTGAAGGATCACCAAGTTTATGAAGGGTCTGGAGCACCTCTCCCATGAGGAACAGCTGAGAGAACTGGGCATGTTCAGCTTGGAGGAGTCTCGGAGGGAATCTTATCAATGTCTATGAACATCTGTAGGGAGTGTGGAAAGAGGATGGAGTGAGGTTCTTTTTGGTAGTGACCAGGGCAAGGCCATGGCCAAAAGCTAGAACAAAGAAGGTTCCCACTAAGCATCAGAAGCCCTTCTTTGCTGTGTTGGTGATGGAGCACTGGAACAGGTTGCTCTGAGTTGATGTGGAGTCTCCTACTTTGAGATTTTAAAAAACTATTTGGACGTGGTCCTGAGTAAGCAACTCTAGGTGTTCCTGATTGAGTGAGTCAATGGACCAGATGACTTCTAACCTTAACCATTCTGTGCTTCTGTGATTTTCAGTGTCACTATTATAAACAATCTTGAACAGCAAACCATGTAACTAAACCTTGAGCTTGATTGACACTCCAGTAAGTCTGATTTCATCATGAGTGAAAGGCATCAGTCTTTCAGTTGTGTCAAAAGATAGCAGCAAGTTACTATTTTGCAGACCCAGTTGTAATGTATACAGTTGATCATGAATTAAGTCTCTAAAATTTGTGTCATAATTTCACTTATTATCTATTTCTGTTATTTCTAGAACAAGTGCAAATTAGAGGAAAAAGAAATTAGAAGACTTAAGGGGTGCATTCTTAATGTGTACAACAACTTAAGGAATACTTGCAGAAGATGAACAGTGATGAGTGCTTATGAGAGCTTTAATGGAAAAAAAAATAAAAATAAAAAATCCAAAACCAGTGTTGCTGGTATTGATAATTTACAATGATAAATTCTCTAACCTGTGTTTTATGGATTGAAATGGCAAAGTAAGTATTTTCTGATATTTGCTATCAGAAGAAACAGAATCAATGTTTGATGACAGGTGAACACTATTTAGATGAGGTACTGAAAGAAAGAGTTAACAGAAATAAACCAAAGAAATCTGATCCTGTGGAGATCAGGGATATTTGATAAGAAAGATGAGAGACAGGATCATTTTTACAGTGTATCCATCTATAACCAGATTTATACATACATGGGGAAAAAGAATGGTGATGCAATATAAACTATTTCTCTGCTTAATAATTGTGAAGACAATAAAATAATTCCCCAGTGTTCACAGAGCATAATAGTACTGAAGAGAAAATGAAATTACATGAAAATCAGATAAACTCTTACTTACTATAAGCAAAAAATTAAAACTAAACATTAGTTTACTTGGGATAAAAACTTTAGTATTTATTGTCTGGAGCTCTTACATAACAGGAGATGATAGCAAGAGAGTTCATTTCCAGAAGACACTATCTGCAACCTAAGGAAAAAATAGAATGATGTCAAATGCTGCCAACACATAACCGTGATAGATTCTATCCTGAAATCCAACCAAATAAATAATGAAAACATTTCTAAGTGAAAGCCTTAAAAATTGAATTAGGATTTAGTTGTTCGAAGTGAGGCTTTGAGTTTAAGTTAATCTGTGCCTCTGTATGTATGCATGCTTGGCATTTGAAAACCAAATGGTGCAGTAATAGTGAAGTGGGATTAAATACCTGTCACAATTTTCAACAGCTTGACATTTTTCTCAGAGTCAGAGGGATTCTGTGACATCAAACTCCAAAACATATCCCTTTATGTTTAATTTCCACATCATCATCAGATTACATCAGTGAATAGGAAAGATTTTGAATAAAAGACCTACAGTATCCTTCTAATTTAGAAAAGATAGCACAAAAAGACCTAACAGATTTCCAATAGAAAAGCAATCCCTCACTATACACTCATGTGCAGAAGTTATTTTATTTACACTATTAAAACAGCAAGCTTTGATAATGGCATAAGAAAAACTGTGTATTTAAAGCCATTGTTTACTTTCTTCATCACTTTTACTTTATCGGTATATTGGAATTTCACCAAATAATATGCTACAGCCACAGCTTGAGATAGATCTTCTTGATATACACCTAAATTGGATTCAAAATTCACAACTAGAGAAGGTCAAATGACGTCTCCAGAGGACATGGATGCCATTAAGTCTACTGCTTATTACTTCTTAAGAGGTTGTAAGTGAGTTCATATTCAGTGTTAACTTCATTGCTCACATTTCTGCTTTTTATCAGTTAGTTTTATCAGCCAGGAAAAGAAAAAAAAAAAAAAAAAAAAAAAAAAAAAAAAAAATTGCATCCAATTCTCTTTTTTCTTTTTTACTTTTTCCTTTTTTTTTTTTCCTTTTTTTTTTTTTTTTTTTTTTTTCCCTGAAAATAAGTGAAGAAAGAGACACAACCATTGACCCTCACAACATGTGACACAGCAGTTAAAATAGGGATAGTGATGGAGAATTGTCGCCTTCACAATGCACTTAGCTAAAGTCCTCAAGGTCTTTTTGTCTCAGTCAATAATACCCTTGAGAATAGATTTTGTCAGATTTTCATTATGACTTCAGACAGAACAAAGCAGTGAAACAAAAGAGTCCTTTGTAACTGTAGCATTATCTTCCTACACTGCAGGAAGTAGAAAGCAGAGATACAGATTTTAGTGGATTCTGTCAGAGAGGTTAAATAAATATTTCCTTAATAGCTATGTGTTATGCAATTTTTTGTAAATACTTGTTTGAATTTAAGTGTGACTTGGCACATACCTTTCAAATGCAACAACTTGTTTTAAAAAAATATTCATGTGAACTTTGCAAATCAAGAGCCCGTTGTGCAGCTGCACTTCACACTTTTTTCATGGCCAGCCCTGTGAATAAGAAATATGGTGCTGCCTACAACGAGATTTGCCTTCTATTTCTTCAAGTATTTCTGAAACAAATTCTGTGCTGGAAATGTAAGTGATACAAAGGAAGGCAGAATGTAAAAAAATAAATATGATAGAAAAATTGCAAACTCAGACAATTTGTTTTACATGATATTAACCTTTATGCAAGCTGAAATTCGTCTGCTTACATTAGAAATAGTAATAGACTGGAACTCTCTTTTGTCTACTATTTATAAATTATCAAGGACAGTATAGGCCCTTCTTTGTCCTTTGAACTTTTGGTACTCAAAAATGAGTATTATATATCAGTGTAAACACTCAAAACACTAGTGATTGATCTAAATAGAGTTATACGTAGAAAATTCAAAACACATGGAATCTACTTTCTTAGAACACTATTTTATGGCAGTTCCATGTATTTGGATGTTAATGCAGGCAATTTTGGGGATAAATGAAGAGATTCAGGGCACCAACAAAACTGAAAGGATTTCAGGTAGCTTCAATGTGTCAGTTATCTGAGGTGGCTCAGAGAAATTTACTATTTCTGCCACAAAGAAACTAAGAACACAAGAAGTAGTAAGAAATAGCCAAACACAGGGAATAAAAGTGCATTTCAGTTTGTACAGTTCATCAGCTAAATGGCTATGTACATAAGTTATTGATGTGTTCAGAGTAATAGAATCACAGCAATTTAGCTTCCTTCACCTTGCAAACTAGTTCAGAACAAGTACATGTTCTGAATATCATAAATGTGTCTATTTACAGTTCTTCAATCTTGTGTCAATAAATTTAACTTATAATTCATACATGAAATGATCATTGAGAACATTCATTATTTATACTATATAATTTGTCCCCTAAATTACATGGCATTATTTATGTTCCCTGAATAGGTGATTTATAAATAGCTTTATACACAAAATGAAATGTATTTTTCTTTATCAGATTAACTGTTAACTTTCCCAGTTGTTCAATCTATCATCCAAATAATAAGAACAACCTGTGAATTGAACTGCTGATCCCCACATTTCCAATAAATTTGATGGGGCCTTTGTTGCTGATTTTCCTGTTTAGAATTGTTGAAAATAAGCATCTGTGTGTTAGACTGCAGGTAGGTTACTTAATGGGAGAAATTAAAAGCAAGATAGTATGAGGTATTACAAGTCCTATTTTTATAGAACAAATAATCTTCTGCTGAGGAATGTGAAAACATTGTGGGAAGAAATAAAGGGTAATTGGGGTCAGACTTAAGATTTTCAGGGCTTTTTATTTTTATTTTTTGTGTTCACATGAACAGACATGTTTCCTCTTGGTTTGTTTTTGGGATGGAAGAAGCTTCCTTTTTAGGGAATGAAGCACCCGAATAAAAGGGAAATGAAGAGGGACAAAAAAATATTTGAGGAAGGGTTAAAAATCATATTGCAACAAAATCTCCAAATTACTCTCCAGTGCTGTCTAACCTGGAAGCTACAAAAGGCAGTGCATGGAACAGCAGGGTATAATCCAAAAGCCTGTCCTGGGGATAGCAATGTCCCTGAAACAATGAGAGGAGGTGGCACATCTGTAGCTTTCCCCCCCAGCTTGCATTTTACAGAGGTATTTAGAGCAGCAGTGGAGTCTGGGCCCTCCAGCTCAGCCACACAAAACAGCAGGGGCTAGGTAAAATAAAAGAAATGGAAAGCAATGAACTTGGTTGGAGTTCCACATCTGTCTGGGACTTAAATACTGTTGGAAGTGCCAGGATTTTTTTATTTTTTTTTAAATTATTTTTACTTTTTAATCATAAAAGCAACAAAAACTCTCACTTGGACAAAAACAACAAAAAAGTGGTGGGTTTTTTTTTGTTTGCTTTTTGTTTGTTTGTTTTTTCTCTGTCTTAAAATAATAGATAACAAAACAACAACAACAAAAAAAAAACAACAACTAGTCTGTGTGTAGGGCTGTGGGTACAAGAAGTGGGAGAAGCATGAGCAGGCAGCAGGGCAGCAGGTTAGGAACCAGTAAGGTGTGCAAGTAGCAACCTCCACAGCAAGGGTTGCAGGCTCCACAGTGTCCAGTAAAGGAGTAGAGCTGGTTCAGAGATGAAGCTAAGCCTTCAAATGGAGGTCACAATTAGCTGCTAGATGTGACAAACTAGGGAGCAGAGCTTAAATGTAGGGTCCAGGCCAAAGAATAAAGAACAAATCCCATATGAGCTTTTTGTCACAGTTTTATTGCTTTATTGTTTTCATGAAGATCTGATCAAAGGTTATACAGATGCACCAAAACTGAGCTGGCTATAGGAAGGCTGGAACATTGAGATCCCATCTGTGTGCTTAAGACTCTCATCAGCACAAGCATCCAAGCTTTTCCTGAGCCCTTGATGTGTATTTTGTTATTTATTTTTAAAATCAGGCTCTGTAGTGAGTGCTAAAGTAGTTGGATTAAATGTTGTAGCATTCAAATGTCTTGGTGGCGCCTCTGTCAGTTCTTTCACAAGTGCTTCTTGTACTATAGCTTGCTCACTGCATTATGCCCATTTAAACTGGACAGCAATTTAACTCTTTCAGAAGTACGGTTAAAAGGAGAAGTTTCTTTGCTGAGAGAGTCAGAGCTCTCCTATCAGTCATGGTCATGGAGAAAGAATATTCTTCATTAATATGGAGAAGTAGGAGGGATGGGAAAAAACATTAACTTCCTTGAACTATTCATATTCCCCAAGATACAAGAGTGAACACAGCTCTGCCCAAAATAGAAGAATCAGCTCTGCTTGTGCCTTCCTTTGCTCCCAGAACTACAGAGATTATCAAGTGATTAAGCTGTTTCTTAAGAAGATTAAGCTTTTCCCTCACCAGTTAAATGTATGGTTTAGGGAAAGCACCAATGGGTAATTATATGCTCTTATGATAGCCAAATAGATTACATCAATCTTTATGTCATCGATTCAGTTTCAGATATGAATCACAAACTACTTTTAGCAAACCAATAGATGTGGATGAAAAAACAATACAAAACAAAAGCAAGCATGTTTGTTGCAGTAAAGATATTCAAACTTCGACATTTTATTTTTATTTTTATTTTATGTCAGGAGCTATAAATTCCTTAGCTAGCCACTGAATACTTTGAATTAATAAGAAAAACTCCAATATCTAAGGAATGAATCCTAAATGTCCCATAGATTCTGTGATTCTGTGATAGAAATGTTGACTAAAATCATGCTTGGTTTCCAGAAAGCAGATTGTAAGAAACAGTAGAAAAATTAAAAATAAAGATTAGGAATAATCACTAACCCTGTGGTTAAAAGATTGCGGGATAACTGCATATTTTTCCAGTTACCATCCACCCAAAAGGTGGAAATTACAATAAAGGTCAGTGTAGTAGAACAACAATGCAAAGGTTACTAAGTAATAGTTACAAGTAATAATGAAAATAAATAAATAAATATTCAAAACAGCAAAAGAGGCATATTGAAATCATGACTATAGGAAAAAACAAAACAAAACAATAGAAGTTAAACTAAATAGAAAATTTCAGACTACATATTCAGGTTGTGCTTATTTTGTTGTTAGGGTATGATTTTTCATTTGATACTGTATGCAAATGTCATGCCAAGCCCACGGCATAGACTCTGAAGAGCAAATCTAACTTACTTTTTAGGATACAACAGTTAAGGATTGAAGCACTCATTTGTTCCACCTTAACTAGGCACAGAACCCAAAAGTTCAATGAGCAGCTCCAGTACATAGCTTAATTTAAAATCCACTTGATACTGAGAAAGAGGAGTTGTGTTTTTGTTTTTGTTTTATTATTGTTGTTGTTTCTTATTGTTTGTTTTCTTTCCCCCCCACCTCCCCCCACCCCTACAGGCTTTTAAATTTTGTTGTTGTTTGTTTGTTTGTTTGACTTCCAGTACTCATTTTGATCCACCATTTTTTTTTTTTGCTCTTGTTTTTCTATTTTTTCCTTCTTGCTGCTGCTGGAGGGAGTGAGCAAGTGGTTGTGTGGCTTAAGTGGCCAGGGCCAACCCATCACAAATGCATATACTTCAACATTACATTCCTGACCTAACTCACTGTATGGGAAGGGTCCAGCATACCAGCCAGGGAGTTACAGCTTTTGACATTCACATTTTCTTTCCCATGAAGTTAAACGTAGGGAAGGAGTTACAAGGAAGATCATGTTTGCATGACATGGTTGGTTCCATGAATAACGCATATGCAAGAATTCTTAGGTTCTGAAGCTTTGTTGTAAATATTTACATCAATACTTTACTAAAATCTTCTGCAGTCTGGTGGCTGTTTGGTTTTGTGTTTGAAAATTTGAATCATACTGAGGAGTTGCCTATTTCCTTCAGTGAATATGTAGAAAAACCTAGGATGACTATACTGCAAACTTGCATATCTCAGATGCCTACACATAGGTACAAGCAGATTGTTAGGAAGATCTGAACAGACCAGATGTGGAGAGTTCCCTGTCATTATGAGATCCACATGGAACCCTTAGTGAGAAATCTTTAACTGAAGGCACATAGTAGCATTGGCTTTTCCTTTAATGAGCAGATGCGGAATCATTCCTGCCTTTGAAAACATGTTTGGTCTCTATTTAATAGCCTACTGACTGGAATATTCAGTTAGTATGAGACAAGTTGGAGCAATTTCTCCCCTTTTAGTCTTGCAATGTAAACATATTATGTGGGAAGTACCTTTCATAAAGCATGTTTGCAGTCCTGGAAACTGAGATCAGAATGAAGACCTCCCCACTACCTGGTAAGCATACTTAGGTTTTTGACTGTTTTGTTCTCTCTAGATACTTTATAGACAGTGACAGTTTTGGTAAAATGAGCAGGAATTTGTTTTGCTAACAATTCTTTCTATTGTCTGACCACACTTATTAATCTCCAAGCTGTGTCATTGTAATTTCCTAGACTACAAAGAGCTACTCTTTGTTTTTGTGCACACTCCACGTACAGAATCCCATAGTGCTCTTTCCAGCTCCAGAATGAAACCCCATTGGGATGAGACCTTCACTTGGTAAACAAGCACAGGTTTGGAATGCACTTGTACGTGGTTCCTGGCAGCTTGAAGACCATAGGGTATACTGCAGAATGCACTTACACTGTGATATGGACAACCTTTCAAACTCAACACAAGCTGCATTTGTATTGTATAGGTGCAGTAAATACAGAATCTGCAGACTACAGAAAAACCACACTTGGCTTGAAATCTACTTTTAGCTTGTAAGAACTTTTATGAAGTGTCTTCAGCTTTTTTTTTTTTTTTTTTTTCTTTGCTATTGTTGTTTCTCTTTTAATCTGATTTTTCCTTTGCTGTAGCACAGATGATGTAATCAATAGCAGTTTCAATTTAGCTGATTAATTTGATGGGCAGATAGAACCTAAAACATCAGAATAGGCTAAAAATAACAGGCTGATAAGTACTTCAGATTAAACAGCAGTAGAATATTTAGGTAGGTACAGAATGCTTTGAGCGTAGAAAGTCAAGGAATTTGTTTCCAGAAGACAAGTTGAATGAGAATCAATTTAGTAGACAGTGTTAGTTGATCTTTTCTACCATATTATTTTGAATTTTAGGTTATAAGCAATTTAACTGAAAAATATTTTCAACTACCTTATACAATTAAATTTTAAAAGCTAAGGTAGATGGGAAGTGCTTGAGAAGACCTAACTGATGTCCAGAATTATGAGAGGGGAAACCGCAAAGGTAAGACAAAATATTCACCATATGAAAGCTTCAGACATTAGAGGCCACAATTAAAATGCAGAGATATGGCACACAGAGTTCAAGCAGAGAAGTTCACCTAATGCAGCTACCAAGTAAAGCCATCAAAGGAAATAGCTCCAATGAATTTAAGAGAACCCAAAGTGTCTGAGGAGGAAGGGAATCAAAGGATGCAGTTAATAAGCAAGAAAATAGGCGGGAGATAAACTCAAAGGGAATAGAATAGAATAAAAAAAAAAAAAAAAAAAAAAAAGAATAAAATGGAATTTGTGTGCCCCCGGTGGCACATGGTGTTAGAACCACCACTTGCAACACCGGAGGGCCCGGGTTCGAATCCCCCCTGTGGTGCAAGCGGTAGAAGTGCCACTCCGCTACACTAGAGGGCTCGAATCCCGGGAGTTGGACTCATTGATCTCTAAGGTCCCTTCCAACTCGCACGATACTATGATACTATGAATAGCTTATTGGGTCAGGTGTCCTTTTCTCTCCCTGGTAGTGCCTTGTGTCCTTGTTTCCTAATCTTTCGTAAAAGAAGGACTGAAAATAGTCACAAGAAAAAGCTCTACACAGACTATAATTAAAATGTACTGCAAATGTTTTAATCTGACCGACTTGTGTTTTGATTTGGTAGTTTTACATTAATTAGAGAGACTTTAAAGGCTGCAACAACCATTTCATCAAAGACAAAGACTTAAAGAACAGTCCAAACACTGAGATATTATAATGAAAACAGTTAAAATAAGCAAATTGAGAAACTTTAAAAAAACTGAGTCTAAAATAGAAAAATACATAGGTGTGAAAAGTGAAGCACAGAAATTATACAACAGAGAAATTGACCTAAACTACATAAATCAGGTAGTAAAGTCTCTGTTGGAATTCACTCTACCTGTAGAAATACTAAACACAGGTTGCAGTACTAGATGTTGTACTTCAGTATATGATTTTTAATTTGCATCCCAATGGAAACTAATTTGCATGTTATAATTACCTTTCTAGCTGTCTTTTGGGAGATAAAAACAGAGCTATTAACTAAACTTCAATGTATCAGAGTTTCTAAACTAAATATATTTGTTCTATGATATCGCCTAGCAATTTTCCCCAAAATGGATAAAAGTATAAATATGCCTCATTAAACAGAAAGAACTGAAAACATTTGCCATTTTAAAAATTAGTACTTGAAAAATATTCTGTATGATCATTTTAATTATTTGCTTTGAGAATGAAAACTGCAGTTTTATTTAATAGCTTGATTACATATTTCTCTACAGTGTTTGGGCTGCTATAAATTTCACCACTTAGTACTTATCCTCAAAGTGTGTTAAACACAATTTATTAAATTTTGGAATGTCTTCAGAAAAGATAAGTTGTGGCCATTAGTACTGAAAATGGTGTTTCATATGTAACCAGATGGAATAGGAAACTGAAGCACTGAGGTTTGTCAGAGGTCACTCCTTAGGCTTAGGTTAACTGGGAGATACAGATCTGACTTCCAGATCAAAAGACTTATAACCGTTCACATCACCTATATTAGAAACCAGAGGAAGAAAATGAATACACAGAAACAATAGTAAAGACAGAACCTACATGTTTTGAGAAGAATTTCTGCATTGTAAATAACACTACTTGTCTTTATTTAGCAATTGTAGTTGATCAGACCTCAGGATAACTTCTGGAGTTGGAACTTCAGGATTCTTGAGGTCCCTTCCATCTCAAGCAATTCTATGATAACTTGCCTATTGGAATCAGATTACACAGCCATTCTGAGAGCCCTACATTTTATTTTGTAGGGAATTGTTCTGCTTATTAAGAAATAAAATTGTTTCTGGCAGGCTCTGGACAATATCAGGCAAAATACATAAAGGTAGGTTACCAGTAGTCACATACAGAAAGAAGAGCCAAACTCACACAACTGGTGCAGGCAGTCTTTAAGAACAGTGCACTTGACTGAAAGGTTTCATTAGAAGGCTGTTCCTTAAGAAACAAAACAAAACAACAGCAACCACTGCAGGTGAGCTGGAAGAAGAGAAAGAAGGTTTGATTGATAAATTATTAGCTTTCCATATCTTTGCTAAAACTAACATCTGCAGACTGTTTCGATTTTTGTTGTGTGATGTTCTCTATCAGACAAATACTGTCTTTGAGAAAATGTAATCAACTCTGCAGACAGACACACCGTGATAAATCTTCCTTCTGTGATTTAAGATAGTAACATATGACCATGCAGGAGAGGAGGAGAAAAGGGTTCTTGAAGCACTCCAATCAGTCTTAATCACTTAAGCTGCCTACAGTGGTAGCTTCTACTGGTGTTCCAGAGTGAAACACGAAACATGCTTACAGACTCTTTTTTGCCAGCTTTGCTATGGGGGTTTAACCTCCAGCAACTGCATAAAGCAGTCAATGGAGCAATGGTAATAACTTTAGTAGCTACAGTAATTTGCTTGAATGAGGATGAGTGAATCTTTAGCTCACAGTCAAACTGTATTTTGCTGTTAGAAGTATGGAATTCTATATGCAATAGACGAGTGGAGAGCAGAAATATTTTAATGAATTTTGTGATGGGAGAGATGAGATCACAGCATTTTGCTTATTTTCATTTTGGGCATGAAACAGGTTTGAAACTGTGTCTCTATGCTTGCTTGTAGGGAGTGATGTACTAATTCCCTGTGCTGCTGAAGTCTTCCAGTACAAATGATCTGATATTTGGAAACACAATTTGTATCAGGACAACCATTGAATTTCATATAGCTGCATTTAGAATTGAAGTATCTTCCTTGATCTTATGTCAATCACAGAGAAATACTAAGTAAAATCCAATGACTCTTTGACAAAGTGAATGTAAATATAATGTTTATCAGTGAATAGGTTCATCTTCACAGACTTATATTTTATGAATAAAATCTTCAGCTAAAAAAAAAAAAAAGATGCAAATACCTGAATATGTTATATACTCCTCTGCATTACACATGTTGACTCAGATGTCTTTCCCACCATTAGTAAATTTAATATCCAGACCTTTGTGTTTGTTTTTTTTTTATCAGTGACATCCAAAAGTTATCTTTTCCAGTCACTTTGCCAGTTTGCATTGTTAATGTATATGATAGCTCCGGAGAAAAGGTCAGTTTTCATTTCAGTGTTCTTCTAAGTTCATATTATTTGCTACTGTTGATAACACTCTAACGGTATTTCGAATCCCTGTGGCTGTGGTTTTCTTTGACAGCGCATTCAAAGCTCAGACAAGTTGATTCAATTAAACAAAGATCAGAAGCTATTGTTATAGTAAGAAATTGAACAGTCTTTTTTTTTTTTTTTTTTTTTTTTTTTTTTTGTAATTAATTGTACATCTGAAGCACACAATGAACCAGTCTGCAATTAAGAATATCATATTTAATATGATTGTTTTGCTGAGAAGAAAGTTCCATTTACTTCTTTGAGATTTAGTATGTCCAAGAAACTGCAATGTCTGTTTGGGCCTTTTGATGTTATTTTATACCTAACAGTAAACACCTTTGTCATTTTATTTACAAAGACTGGCTGTAGGAATTCAAAATCACTCATAGCCAGGTTCTAAGGTTATACCAGAAACTACCTTCCACATTTTGGTAGTACCAAAACAGAGTGGATAAAAAAAAGAATAAGATATAAGATCTCTGCCCTGGTGAGGCCGCATTTAGAATACTGTGTCCAGTTCCGGTCTCCTCAGTTCAAAAAAGACAGGGATATCCTAGAAGGAGTCTAGGGAAGAGCCACTAAGATGATAAAAGGCCTAGAGCATCTCCCAAATGAGGAAAGACTGAGTAACCTGGGTCTGTTCAACCTGGGGAAGAGTGAGAGAAGATCTGAAAAATGTTTATAAATATCCAATGGGAGCCGGGACAAAAACAGATGAGGACAAGCTGATCTTGGTGGTGTGTAGCAATAGGATTAGGAGGAATGGCTTATATCCTGAACACAGGAAGTTCCATACTAATATGCAGAAGACCTTCTTTATGGTAAAGGTGATGGAGCACTGGAACAAGTTATGAGAGGTTGTGGAGTCTCCTTCTATGGAGATATTCAAGACACATCTGGACACCTACCTGTGTGATCCATTGTAGGGTACCTGTTTTATCAGCAGGTTGGACTCAATGATCTCTTTAAGGTCCCTTCCAGTACCTGTGCTTCTGTGCAACTCTGTAACAAAGGAAAGATGATCACAGAATAAGTCAAAATATTTGTTTCTAAATATATTAAAAATATGATCTCTCTCTTCTCCCCACCATTACTCAAGACATGGTGTATTCCATGTTTTGCTTGATAAGAGCATCTATGGGATAAATACCATTATAGACAGTAGAATGATTTTTATTTTTTCCAAATGTGAGAAGATGACAGAACAGTTGTAGACTCCAGGCTGTCCAATGCTGTTTATCTTGCTGCACAGTTGCTGATCTGAACAGCTTTTCTTGTATTTCCACAATCCAAGATCCATCACTGCTCTATATTTGCAAAAGGATAGCACGTTCTTAGATTGAAATAGTGGCACTGAGGACCCAAGATCTGTAACTTGAGATAGGCTCTGTCCTGGTCTAAAGCACTGGTCACATGTGAGCAGTTGCAGCTCCTAGAGCACAGCTTGTGCTTTAGTTTGGAAAAGAGAAGAGCTTGAGCATTTAAATATCTCCATGTGATGTGGAAAATAAAACAAAACAAAAACCTGACTGTGGGATTCTTTCTGGTACGTAGAATCACAGAATATCCCAAATTGGAAGGGACCCACAAGGATCATCAAGCCACGATGTCTGCACACAACCAGCCCAAATTCAAACCCCATGTTTGAGAGCTTTGTCCAAATGCTTCTTGATCTCCAGCAGGTATGGTGCCCTGGAGAGTCTGCTCCAATAGCTGACCTTCCTTCCATTTTGGAAATCCAGCTATGCTACTTTATGACACAGAAATTTTTGTACACTGCAGATCTTACCATTTTTTTTGCAAGTGAGTTTTCAAAGGTAGACTGCAAAATATCTGCCTGTCATGAAAATGCTGATGAGTCTCTATATTGCCCAGTGCTATGAGGCAGGATGACAGGCTTGTGAGATAACATGTCCTTTATTAGGATGGGATCCAGAAGTTCTGACTAGTGCACATCAAAGGTTCAACTAACCTAATGTTATAACTGTGAAAGCAGCCACAGCATAAGAGCTTTCTTGATATACTCTTCCATTAGTGATAGATAACCTTCACTGCCTGCTGTTGATGTTTGTACTACAAATGACTCTAATTGCTTTCTAGACTTCTGTAAGCTCTTGTTATTTACAATAGCCTCTAGCACTGAATTTCAGAGCTGGAGTGTTGGTTGAAATAGTGACATTTTTTATTTTATTTTAAACTTGTCATGCAGTTATGATATAATCGGAAGCTTCCCAGATAAGATACAGCCAACAATCATTTTTACTTTCCTTGCCATGAATATTCAGATTCCTATCATGTCCTTACTTAGCTGTCTATCTTACATATTAAAAGACCCTACAACAGTATCTTCTTATACAGAAGTCCTAAATCCGTAACACCAATTTACCTTTGACATCATTCTCTAAGCACTCTTTTTGCTCTGTATCCTTCTTAAATTACAGAGGTCAGACTTCCCTAAACACTTAATATGTATCCATGTTGTGAATGTATGTTTTCTAGTTTTCTTGTTACTTCTCTAGGGATTCTTCATATTCAGTATTCTTTTCTGACAGCAGCAACTTATTCAGCTGATGTTTTCATTGAGCTCTTTATTATAAATCCCGAACTTCCTAACTGCATGTTGGCAACTGTTTTGCATCATGTCACTGTATATGTCACGTCTGTATTATTTTTCTTCATAGAAGGTTTTTTATTATTATTATTTATTAAAATTGAATTTCATCCACATTTTAACACTCAGGTGTTCTGTTTTGTATAATTAAATTCTTCACAATTAATCCCAGTTTTCAGAGCCCTGAGGAGTTAGTACAAATAACTTCACCTTTTGTTCATGCCAACTTTATCTCAGAAGTCAGAACCTGACCTGAGTTTTGCTCAGGTACCTTATATTGCATAAAGATGTTTCTAAGGATATCTCAGTGAAGTGAACCCTGTGCTAATTATTTCCACTATTATTCTAAAAAAAAATTCTAAGAAAACATGTACTATCTCTAGATATCCTCAGTTGGGATGGAACAGTGATTAACACAAAGTTAGAAGGATAAGTTTGTAGCAATAGCTGCAAACAACAGCGACCTTCCATTTGTTAACAATGGTAGAGAAGGAACTTAAGGCACACTGAAAAACAGCATTTTAGGATGTAAATGAACATGTCTCCATTGAAAACAAAGGAGAGATGTATCTGACACCATAAAACCGCCTTACTCATTGATGGCATGTCAAATGTTGCCAAGAATATAGTTTGCTCTGAATATACTTGAGAAAATATGGAAATTTTAACTGAAAATTTAAAATTATTTTAAAGGATTTTTGGAAAATATAAACTTCCAGTTGGTTGTGGAATTGTTGCCAACTCTGACAACATCATCAAAATACTAAAAATTGGAGACAAACTGTCATTGATACAAGGGCTACTCTGAAAGCAATGCCTCCTATTTTATTATGTTGGCCTATGATGTCAGAAGCAGATGTTGGTGTTATGGCAGTAGAGGTTGAACCTTTCCACCTGTACTCCATTTATTTTTGTGGCCATGCAACCAATGCATTGGATATTAGGACAGTGAGATAGTCGGTGGTGCATTTCACCAGTGGTAACAAGAGACATGAAAGACGAGACACATTCTGGACAGCCATGTGGACATTTATGAGTGTACATTGTGGTATCTTGTCCATCACTGGTGAAAATGCACAGCTAGTAGTAACGATCATGTTGAAAAGCAGTGTTTTCCAACAGAGAATTTATTGATTAGTGTTACTATACTCTTTGTATCTGTTGTAGTTTATATGGAAATAAATAGGAGGTATTATTTTGGAGAGATCTGAGAGTCTTTCCTGGTGGTAAATAGGTTCACATTACTGTAAAAGTAAAAAGGAAATGTGATTCTACAGATGCTGCTAACTAGCTACTAAGCATGACCACATTTGTTTGTTTATTTCCACTGGATTCCATGATTAAAATGTATGTATTTAGTTATTTCTGTTGTTTCTTACTGCTTGTCTGTGTTGCTCTGAAGCTGATGTACCTGTGTTCTCTTTATGTTCATGATGTACTAATTTACATTGTAGTTGACATACTTTTATTTCCATTGGGCGTCTGGTATTCTCTCCTGTTTTGCTGCTAATTTGCATTGTTGCTTTTTTGTTGTTGTTGTTTTATTTTTTTCTGACATTTCCTTCTACCTGTAATTCATTGTCCTAGTAGAATCCTTCTGACAAGACAATTTTCTTGGATCTTTAAATAAATAAATTCCAGTGTTTCTTTTGATGCTGCTACGCTTTATTACATGCCTGTTTTTCAGTTAGCTTTCTCTGGTGGACAGTAAGGTTGTTCCTTTTAGCTTAATGTACTCACATTTTCAAATTCTTTTGATTATGTTATTTAGCTCTTTTGATATTTCCTCATAAGCTGTCTTCTCATTGCCTTAATCATACTATTACTCATATCCCAAATCCTTCTTAGAGCTGGATGGAATTTTTCTTGCTGTAAAGTCTTTGCATTCCCACCTTTCATATTAAGTGAGTAGATTGCATTAGACTTTTTTAAAAATTTTCTCTACCACATTACACTGAATCATGATACCCAGATTTCTGTAAATTTTGGTATCAATTCCTTCTGAATATATATATATATTTATTATTATTATTATTTTACTTTATGTGTGATGTCATCTTTTTAAGGTTTGAACTTCCTGCCTCTGATCCTTTTCAGTTTATCTCTTTGGCCTCTTCATCATTGCAACATCTGAACATTTTAATCAATGTGCTGTTTACTTCTTTATCCAATTCAGTCATAAAAGATGATGGTTAAGGTATTAGGTCTATTCTTGACAAAGGGCAGATGTAATTCAATATTAAAGAGAATGACTTAAGCAGGGGAAAATGATTACTTAGAAGAAGTATATTTTAAATGAGAAACGTAAAGCTAGTGGCTTTCTAAGAGAGGCTACAAATATTTATTTTTTTGTTTTGTTTTGTTTTGTTTTGTTTCAGATAAAGTGAAGAAAGCAAACAAACAAAAAATACAAGACCATACAAGACCTATTGGCAGTATAAATCAGAGTTAGAGCAATGCCATGCACTATCACCTACTTTATCTCACAGAAATGTGAGCTGAAATAATAAAAATACTGAACAGTGCAAATGTGAAGTATTTATCAAAGTTTCTTAGAAGCCTTGTAGTAAATTCAGTATGGTTATAAAAATGTGTAGCATTACTTGCCAGCATGGAGAAATCTGTATATATCCATACAGTGATACTATTTTTCAGTGGTAATTTATAGCAGCTAAATCTCAGAACTTGCCACAGCAATATCACAATTTACTTTTGTTTTGACTTTTGTCTTCATTCTGAATAAGCTATTTTTCTATTATCATCCCAGAATCTGAAAAGATGATTTCCAGAATATTACAATTTGTTTTTAATCTTCTATCATCCGGACAAAACCACTCCTTCTGGTTTTGGAATTCTTATAAAAAATTCAGCCATTTTTTTTGCTCCATTTTACCTCTGTGACAACTGAAATATAAATGTTGTCCTCATCAATAACAAATGATCAGAAAAGTGTCTCCACTGAACTTAGGTCAACACGTGCTCAGGAAAACTGGACAGTGTTCCAGCTTTCCTTCAGGTTTTGTGCTTTCACCACATGTAAAAATATGTATTATAGTAATACAGAGATAGAGATAGATTCATATTAAACAATGTAGAATATTGCAAATGGATACATAAATACATAATGAGAATAAAATCTTTCCCATCTTGGTGACAATCTATTTGTCATGATGGCCTTTGGGTAAGATATTCTATTACTGCAAATTCCTTTAGCTTCTGCTCTCACTTGATGTCTGCAGGAAGGTGGTAAGGTTGCAGAACAGCACTGGACAGCAAGTAATGCATGACACTGATGTATTCTCTGTACATGAGAAAGGATTAACCTCCAAATACTATATCTGAGATACTGGTATCTTCTGGTTTAAAGCTGGGTTACGGGAAAAATACCTCTAAACTACATGCATCCACCAATGGCTTCTGTGTGGTTTTTATTTCTTTGAAGTTCAGAGCTGTATCAAAGTTCATGAAACCACTCATACCAATTTTAAATGATTTTCCCCCCTTGGGGCAGAAAAAAAAATAAGAGGAAAAATAAATAAATAAATAAATAAATAAATAAAAGGAAAAGAAACACCAGAATAGAGTTTCCTTCTCATGCACTATAGCACTGAAACAAACACATTTTCTAAAATGAAAGCCATTCTAAAGAATTCCCTTGAGGAGATAACAGCCACACAAGGCAGCTATTACTTGTACTCACAATTGCATCAATCTTTGATCTTTATTGTTATGGTATTATTTCTATTCTGGTACTATAAAAATGTTCCTTGTGGATTTTCCTTAAATAATAAATGTGCCTACACTAAAACTGCTCAGAAAAAGAGATGGCTGCAGATCAGTGCTGCAAATAAAAGCTAAGGAGCCCCTTTATTTAATTTCATTTCACAGAAATGACTGTGAGATTGCTATCTTGAGAGAGGGCCAAAAATAAAGTTTTCACAGTTCCCATTTTCAACAACAGTCTTTACCATGCAGAATAGATTTTATGGCACTTCCTTCCTACTATTTTCATCCTGAGAATTTGGACTAAGTTATAATTTTGATTTCCAAATATATCGTATAAAAAATCAGTGGTTTGTACTTTTTTGACATTTCCATTAAATTGTATTTTACAGTTTGATACACTGGTAATCAATTTACCTAAATCTTATTGGGCATTGTAAATGAAGTTGAATTTAGAATGGGAATGTAGAGAAGAAGCTTACATGACAAGAAAGCAGTGAAAATGTTAAGAACAGATTGTCAACAATAATGCAGAAGAAGAATTCTTGCTTACCATACAATTCACTGATGATTAGACATTTAAATATTTTGAGAAACCTTCTTTATAAAATCTAACATTCAAATGAAGACTTAATCACATTAATTTTTTGAAATAGAAAGACCATATTTATGCAAAAAAAAGCTCATTAAAGCTTATTTACATAACTTTCTTTTATAGTTCTGCATGGTTCTGTATGGAACTGAACTTCATGATTCTTTCAACTTATGATATTTTATGATTTTTTGATATTTGTCATTTTAAGGTGCTCAAAATCTTCCACAAGGCATAAATCGTTTCTTAATTTGCATTAATTTAATTATGCTGGGGAAAGTGTATATTATCTTGCCATTTATTTACTATTAGTATCCTGAATCACATAATCTGAAAGAAAGAAAGAAAAAGAAAAAAAAAAGAAAAAAAAGAAAAAAAAAAAAAAAAGATTAGGAAAGTTGTACCTTTGTGAACTCAACTTTTGGAATACACTAAAATGATTAGTTTAAGCATTCATTCCACTGCTAGGCACATGGGTGGTGTGGATTGTTGTAGGAGCCCACAATTCATATCTTATTTGTAGTCACTTGTGGAGCTGATTATCACACTGAAGTCTGTATCATATTGATCTCAAACATAAAATACCTTCAACTGTACAATCCCCAGAAGTCTTGTGTGCCCTGAGAGAAGGTTTTTTCCGTTTCCTCTGTTCAGTGGAAATACTTAGACAAAGAGATGAGAAAATGTTAGATAAACTTCCCATTCCAGATTCAGCCATGATTGAATGATAATTAAATAATTAACAGCAGAACATTCACTTGTGCTCCCATGCTGCATTGGATGACTCTAGGTCAATAGTGTTACATATGCTCGTTAGTAAGTTGGAAGAAAAATAACATTTTAGCAAGAAATATACTATGTCTCCATCTTTCTTTTCATGCTGTTCAAAAGGACACATTTGCCTTGAAAGATCTTTGAAATGGCATTTAATATGTCTGTCTCTTTTCTAATCGAAGGGAATTGCTCTCTGAAGTTTTCAGTATGTCTATAACACTACGTAGCTATTCTTTTTATGAGTGAAAACTAACCACTGCTGGTACGCAGAGAGATGACTTGGGGCTGTCTAAGTCTCCAAATGATGTCCCAGCTCCATAAAACTAGTGTGAATCTGTGTGAGATTCTGACTGCCTTAATAAGGAAGGGAAACAATTCCATACAAAGTCCAAAGGGCTGCCAAAACATTGTCAGCCAAAGCTGCAGTATTTGACCCATGATTTTTAAATAAAGGTGGTTTTCATTGTTTTTACTTTTTTTTTTCTATTCCCAACACTTCTACACTTTCTTATTGCTTTAAATTGAATAGATCTGTCTTCTCAAAGTGGAGCATGTTATTAGTTTAGGCTCATAACAGCCTCAGTCTTAGAAGTTCCCTTTGATCTGTGTAGCTTGGACTCATTATCTAGTCATTAAAGTAAATAAACATGAATTCCTCCCATAATCATAGTGCAAAACTGCAGGATGTTGCCATAATATTAAGCATAATTGTACAGAATTATTGCTGTTATATTTTAGTGATGTGCTACAGAGCTGTCAAGGTCAGAACAAACCACCTAAGTGCGAAAGAGAACATCAGATCCAAAAAGTTCAGATGCAAACATTAGAACTTTTTTTTTCCTTTCAAAAGTAAAACTGAGAAATCTTAAAGTGAAAGGTTAAAATAAATTGTGGGTGTTTTATTATTGTTATTATTATTAATAATAATAATTTTTATTAAGGGCTTGAAATTGCATTGACAAAAACTTGCTGAAGAAATAGTAAAAAATGCCATATTATTATTTTTTTTAATTTATTAGAATACACTATACTTTAAATATGTTGGATAAATTTTATGACTAAAGTTTCACATAGCAGATTTCTGTTTTCAGAGCAATTTTGTGTTTGTGCCTATTGTAACTCAGCTAAACACCTTCATCGGTCCAAACAGTTTCCATAACAAATTGCTTCTGCAAAAATTGAAGTTTCATTAGTGAGTAGGAATATCCATCCCCCTTTTTTTTCCATGTCCTTCCATGAACCTCTTGATAGTCAATGTTTACATACATTTAAGGGTATAAACATACCTAGGTAGGTTGGTATAATTACTAGCTAAAATTAATGGGTAATATTGACCTCATTTCAAAACTCTCATTTAGAGCTACAAATGGCTCTTTTTATCAATGTTTTTGATTTATCCATTGTGTTTTGCTTGAGAAACTGCACTGCTGATATACAATTTTTCCTGTGTTTAGCGCTGGATGTGCTGTCTTTTTGAGCTAGCCCCTTTACAGGCTGCACAGCAAATATGATGCACTTAGATTTGCTTTTCATTTTCCACAGCCTGTGACAGGAACAGAAACTGATAGTTATGATAGACAGACATAGAAGATAAGTCTCAGAAATTTGTATGAAACTCTATGTGGGGAAGATGTTATCTGCCTGTAAGAGATACCTGAGCAGTCTGTCTCTTTCACACTTTGGCAACACTTCTGTATATCTTGTCATGCTAATAAAGTATCATTGAGTACAACTGACATCACATTCAAAGCTGCAAAACGAGAGTGGGAATAAGAATTTCACTGCTTACATGACTCTAAAACTAGCTGCTTGAAAATGCAGTATTTTGAAGCAGCGGGAAACAGAACTCATTTCAGGAAAATACGACAGGTGACATTCAGATTCAAAACAATTTACTGTTAGAATGATTATTCTGTGTCTGAGGACGAGCTCACAGTCATACTCTCTAGCTTCTTGTGATCTGTATCTGATGCATTTTTAGTATAACACTGCAGAAACTAGAAAAAATGAATATGTTCACATTCTATACACTGTGTTCTTGTCTAGATACATATATATACACATACACAAGAAACACCTTGGGGTAAAACTGTGTGCAAAAAGCAGAAAGAGATTTTGAATAAGGCTAGGAATGCAACATTTTACAACTCATTATGCAGAAATTTCCCTACAAGGAAATCAGTTCCCAAGCAGGCTGAAAAGTTAAGCTGAAAGTATAAAAATAAGTTGAAATATAGGAAAGGAAAATGGTATGTGGTGTGATAGTAATGTCTTCTGTTCTCTCTTATCCAGTAACATGAAGCTAGTTTAGAAAAACTTTTCTTTATTCTCAGTTTACTTCTCAAGATTTTTTTTTTTTTTTTTTTCTGATCCTCAAGAGGCTTGAAAAAGTGTGATCTCCTTTGAAAAATAAAATACATATATCAAGTCACTTCTTCAGGGGGTTTTCTTACTTTGCTACTTTTTACCTCCATTCTAATACATTTTGCAAGATATGAATACAATAGCTTAATAAAAAAGCAAAGCCAGTAATCTATTTCTTTTCAAGTAGCTCTACTCACACCTAGGAAACTGAGGAAAATCCTAATGATTCAATTGGCATTCACACTTATGAAGCAAGACAAACCATGAAAATATTCACACTTACTTGCAGATAGCCATTAAAAATAATAACGCAGTGTGTTAGCCAATTGATAGCAACATACTTTAAATGTGACCATCATATTCAACATGATGCTCAGATAAAGCATGGATTATTTTTAAGAAAATGGATAGCAGGACTGAGAGAATTACACAGGACTGACCAGCACTTCTGAGAATGTGAAGAAATTTTTTGTTAAATTGTCCTAGCAAAAGTAACTGCCCTTGTGTCCAATATCCTACTGCATATAGTTGTTGCAGAGCAGACTTTGCTATGCCAGGGATTTGGAATCTGGCCTTAAACTTAGACTTTAATACAGCCAAATGGTTACTGCCTAACAAAACGAAACAAACAAACAAACAAAACAAAACAAAACAAAACAAAACAAAACAAACAAACAAAACAAAAACCATCAACCTGGAATACCCAACTACACTAACCAGAGAGCACTTAGTGAACACGGTACTGTTTCTTTCCTCTAAAAGGAAGAAGCTGATGTGGTGATTTACTGTGACATTTAAATTAGGTGCTTAATGGTCTAAAGTTAGTAGTGTGTGGTAGAAGATATCTTTTTAGAAAGAAGCTGCTTCAATTTCCTAACTTTATCGCTTCCATTGTGTATTGGAAATTCCTGTTCCATCTTACTTTCGTTCTGCTGATCAGTGAAGGAGATTTAGAGATAAGAGCTTAGATTATTTAATGTCTCAGTTTATTTTTATCCAGTTTTTAGCCTGTAGTCTCTTAAGATCTAATGGCTACTATTTCATCCATACATTCATTGCTGTGTGTATATGTCTTTCTCAGTCTACTCCCTTAGCTCAACAGTTTGTGCTTGGCTGTTGTGTTTCCCAATGAACTAGCTTAAAAACCATTTGGATGTGGTGTTCAGGGACATGATTTAGGAGAGAGCTGTTAGAGTAGTATGGTTAGGTTGCAGCTGGGCTTGATGATTTTATGCCATGAAGTAGCTAATGGTTTACATGTGATGCAGTTTGAAGCATAATTATTAGCTCTTCATTGTGATTTAATTTACCAACACTTTGTCTTAGAATTGGAAAATCCTATTTCCATTAGACCAATAAAAATGTAATAAAATAAAATAAAAATGCAAGAGTTATCATTCTCATGTGGAATCCAAAGGATGAAAAAAAAAAAAAAAAAAAAAAAAAAAAAAAAAAAAAGTAAGAAAATAGAATTACATAGTTTTCATCAAATTAAATAATGAAATTCTACTGAGCTTCCAGATTTGCTTAATGTATTATTTTCTGGTATACTAGTGAATGTTAATATTGCATAGATATTACTTCTATAAAATTCTATATAAAAATATTAAGAAGAAACAGTCATTTAAGTAAATGCTTAATAGGTACTGATGTTCCAAGAGATTGATAAATCATATGAAATTACATATCACCATGGCATAGGTTCTCACAAATTTGCTTATAACATGAATATATATGTGCTTATAGTACCTAAAATTCTGCTTCAATGGAAATTTTTAATGTTTACTGCTTGAAATTTATTGCAAGCAAGATGCAACAAATGTGCTTCACATTTATATATATATATACACATATATATAGCATATTATAAAGTAAAAGTACTCTTGCTCTATTTCTTCTCAATGGACTGTGATGAATGGAAATAATAAGCATACAAGTAGCATTATATGTCATATATTAAGAAATTGTTATATTACACACTTTCTGAAAGAACTTTGAAACTACAGCAAATAAACCACGAACAAGATATACAAATTATACACATTCCATATTATGTGTCCAATAGAAAACACTCTCATTTTGCCTCATTCAGTGAATGCTATCCTTGTCAAAAGACAGTGAAGCAAAAGAAAAAAACAAGGGGCAAAAATGTCTATACTGAACAACCTAAGCATCCTTACCTCTGCACATTTCTCTTGAGCATAGTTCTGTAACAACTTGAACTCATATAAGTGGGCACTGCTGCTACCATACTTGAACCCTTGTCTTAAACTCTGTTCTTTTCTTAATTAATGATCATTAATGATCATTTTGGTCTTAGACAAACTGAAGCCAAGGCAGTTAAGCCAAGAAAGTCACTCTGTATTTTTTCTTGTAAAAGGTAGGACAAATGAGTTAGAGTCCTTTCTTGCTTTCTCTGTGTAATCTGAAACCTAAAAATATCATCTTCCAGTACACACCTTCCTTTTTCACCTTTTCTGTATTTATTAATTCAAGCACATGATCTGGTCTTCACAATCATGAGTGTGTCTGTGACTAAATAAAACAGTCTACAAGTACTTCCTGGAGTAAAATAAAGTCATATGATCAGTACAGGTTCTTGTATAATTGCAAGATTTTGCATGATATATTTGATGTAGAATTTCTTTGCTCATGCATAGGCAGCTAGCGCCACCAGTGATGTATAAGACTTCCTTGTAACACATCCTTTAAGATATCCAGGAAAGTCTGGCAGTTCCTCACCATATCTCTGAAGTAGATTTTAGGACAACATATGGACTCTGAAATATTTGTAGACATTAAAGTTTAGCAACTAAATATTATCATACATGCATTGCTGAATATGGAGTATAACTGAGTAACTTTATGGTCTTGGTAGAATTTGTCTGATCCGCTTTTTTCATGATGATGGCAGTTGCAAATCATAGCAATGATAAAACCATCAGCATGAGGACAAAAAGATCAGTTTTTGCAAGTAACAGAAGCTGATAAATAGTGCAACAGTCCACAAGCAACAAAGACATTTTAGCTGTGATGTACTACTGGATACTCTCATTGCCTTTTCCAGGGATCAGAGACCATACAGGACAGGGCTAGCTAGTTTGAACACCCAAGATTTATCTGTGCTTCTGCACAGAGAAAATGGAAAACTTGTCAAATGAATTATGAGTGTACCAGGTTAAACTGGAAATTCATTAAACTGAAGGAGGCAAATACCAAAAAAAAAAAAGATGTGCAGGCATAAGCATATTTGTCTTTGACTGCTTAAATAGTCACATCATTCAGAATCAAAATACAAGCTGCAACAGAATTGCAACAGAAATAAGACACCTGTAGTCATGAAACTGAAGACAGCAAAGTAAAAGAAATCAGAGACGTTTAAGAAAAATGTGAGTCACTGCTTTGTTGGCTTTTTCTTTGTTTGTTTGCTTGCTTTTTCAACCGTCAAAAGAAACAACAACATAGAATGAAACTACCATAAGCTGAAAGAACGGAAGCAAATCTCACAGTGAAGTGGGAGTGTCAGCACAAGGTGGAGAGGTGAGAATTAGGGATTTATCCTTTGGAGAGTTTCCATGTTATCCAGGCCATGCTGATGTGAACAAAGGCTCTAAATTCATGGCAAACTGAATTCTAGCATCTCTGGACCTACCAAGAAATGTGTCAGCAAGTGTTAGTAATGATTCTGAACAGAGGAAAACGTGCTTGCAGATCAATGTAAAGCAAAAGCCAAGAAAAGCTAATGTGTTATACTGACCTAGAATACTCAGCTCTTATTGAAATGATCAGTTTCTATTTCTCTGAAAGTAAATTTTTAAAAGACAATACATTTTTGAAAACACTGAAAAAGTGCTAGGATGCCTATCTAATGGCATTTGGCTGTAGAAGTTTCTCACTTGTTCCGTATAATGTTTACAAGTCTTACAATGATAAATACAGAACTGCACATTAGCCTCTGAAACTGCACTCAGTGTGGGCACATACTTAAACAAATAAAATCCTGGCTGTAATATTCTTGTGGTTTTACACAGTATTAGCAATATGTAGCAATCATGAAATTCACCATAGTCAGAATTGAAACTTTTTTTCATATCCCCTCTGAAACAAAACAAAACTCCTTAAGTCATTTATCCTTTCAATTGTAGGAAAAACATAAAAGCATAAACAGGCAAACACCTATTTCCACAACCTTAATGCCATAATACTTTCTCAGAAGCTTTAGTAGATGTCATCCAATGAAGTTTTCTTCATCTCTGAAAATGCAAACCACTTGCTGTGACTTACTTGTTACTTTCTTACAACCAATCTGCTGCCCTAATTTCCTTCCTTTCTAGTTAAACCAGCATCTCTAAATCCTTAGTATACCTTTTGAGCCAATATTTGTTTGCAAGGAATAAAATCCAATATCCTTGTGGAAGCAAAGCCTGCTGCATTTTCCCCTTAGAAGCTTTCCTGTGTATCCCAAGGATCCTAAGTGATCCACAAAGAGCACACTATTTCGTTGTTGTTTTATCTCCTAGCTTTTCCTTTTGTGAAAGATTTTGATTTAACACTGTGCATTCAGGCTTGATAAGCTCATACAGAAAAGCAGGCATCCAGGTAGCATTTATAAGAGTAATAGCAATAGTGCAGAATACAGAAGTTATGTGAACTGAGAACAAGTTTATTTCCTCAGAAAGATTAGGGGGGAAAAAAATAAAATAAAATAAAATAAAATAAAATAAAATAAAATAAAATAAAATAAAATAAAATAAAATAAAATAAAATAAAATAAAATAAAATAAAATAAAATAAAAACAATATGTAAATATAAACATTTTGTTAAATGCAAGAAAAAGAGATGGGTAAAAAATAGGACTTGGAGGCAACTACGACAATAAATAACATTAAAGGGTGTAGTATATTAATAACTGATGTGTATAAATATTACTTACTTAATATCACAGACTTTCCTGTAGGCTAAACTTAGCCTAGAGATTGGGGTGGCTACCTAGTTTGGGAAGATCTGTGGCCACAGTGCAAAGGAGCAACTGTTGGGTTCAGAGAATGCTAGATTTGACAGGTAATGTGTGCTGAAGCACTGTTACCATGCTCAACACTACATTTTGTTATAGTTCTATGATCCCCTGGAACTGTTTATAAAACAAGAGATTTTCTAAGCAGAAAGGAGTATTTTCTTGAATTCTGACCTTTTCCTTTTTTATCTTGGAAAATGCAGTGTTTGATATCATAAATTTAATCCCTAGCCATATTTCCTGGTTTTGTGAAAATAAATTTCAATCTATTTTTTTCTAAGCAGCTTACTTCTGAAATTGTTGTATGTCCAGCACCCACCCACATGTTCAGCCTATGAGCAAGTCTGTTCTGCATTTTGTTGCTATGAATCAGGCCTCATTCTTTTAAAATCTCTCTGCATTTATACCCTATTATAAATGTATAAATGTTCTTACAAAAACTCATGTTGCTGGAGACACAAACCACTTTCTGCGGTGGTTAACCACAGAGTAAACAGAACTTATGCAGATGTACATTGTCTTGATCTTTCTAGGCAGCTTACAGAGTTGAAAGAAGAGTAACTGAAAAGAAGGGCACTTGATTCTTTATTACAACTGAAAGCACTTTGTCAGGGTAGATAGAAAGAGAAGATTGCAGGACTGAGCCCTAGCTGGACCAATATACCATCACGCTTCTGTAACCGAACAGCCACTGTGAGAAACAGCAGTCTTCAACAAGCCACAAGCTGAAAAGAAGAGCTTACCCAAGGAGCTCCCAGCATCTTGTTTTTGACTGTCACACCAGTAGTGCTTGTCTGTATATCTTCATTAATAATTCTTCTCATTCTGTGGGAGGGGTAAATCTTGACTTATTTTTCCCATAAATTTCAAGAGTAATAATGAACATATTAACATTTGGCAGTTTTGAGTTACCGGCCAGCTGTACAGGTTCTGGTGTGAATATACTCTTGAAGAAAACAGTGATGGTCCTACCAAAGAGATTACAGCAAAGCTAAATGATTTGAAATTTGGATCCCACTGTGGTATTATTACATTCAGTTGTACATGAAGTGTGCTCAGAAAAAGCTAGTTTAAGTGAATTTAAATGGAAAAGAAAATAATATTGTGATTTTTATCTTTTTAAATAAATATTAATAATGGGAGTTTTAATTACCAAAATATTATTCCCTAAAAGATACTTGGTAGTTACACAGTTTATTTGTCATAATTCTCTAAGAAGACTGGAAATGGTGATGAAATTATCACCCTCTTTCAGAGCTGTGACATTGATGCAAGGAAGAAATTTCTGTGCGTGTGTGTCTGTTTGAAGTAAGCAAATAAGCTGCTGAATATGTAAACTGCAAAAATAACTTGGAAGACAAAAATGAGAACAAATGAGCAAGCAAATGTTCTAATCTCCACTGAAACACATCACCCATGTTATTTGTAGGGTCCCTTGGAAACAAAGAAGCAGATGAAGCGAGAGGAGCATTCGTGTTATCAGCAATAAAGAAAAATCAATAATGGATTCAAATAGAGTGTCAGCAAAACAAAGGATCTTTCCCTTCCCAATAAATAAATAAACAAATAAACAAGGCATTTGAAGAACGGGTATCCTGGGGTCTCATTACAGGAAGAGTTTCTTTGTGATCTATCATCAACTTACATCAAATGTTCAGTTATTGTCATATTCAGTTTTAAAGTGCATAAAACTATTCTTACCTCTTTGAAGTAATAGCCTCAGAAGAAAGGGTCTTTATGTGCTTTGGAGAGAGAAAAATTATGGGATGAATTTGGAAAAGCACTGCCATTTGTGGAGTAAGCCTGAAACATGCTTGCCTTGTAGACCCTGAGAAATTCTGAAATCCAGAAATAGTCTCAGTTAGGACACAAACTGTTCTTCCTCACACCACAGCAGCCACTCTTTTAAGAGTGGCAGTATGAGTTGCAGAGTGTTATTAACTGGATTTTACAGCCTGCTACATTCACAATGCTGTGAGCTGCAGGAAATCCTGACCAGGGACAGGAGGCCCCCAAGGAACTCCAAGAAAACTCAGCAGCAGATACACCTGTTAGGAAATCACCCACTCTTGTGGAAAAGGAATTAGCGGAGATCAGTGAGGGGAGAACTATGTCAGAATGAAAGCTGGCTAACTGTTCACCTGAGCGGAGTATTCTAAAAGAGGAACATTGATTTCATGGGCTCTGATAGGCCTGTAGGCACTGGCAATTTGCACATCCAGCTTTGCCTTAGGCAATGGACAGTTATCACGTTTGAACACTATACACAGTCATTTACTTCTATCTTCAATCCATACAAACCCAAAGCAAATAACAGGCAGATAGACTCAAGAAGGCAACATCTACCACACAGGTATCTTTCAGTGATGTCTGAAATCACTACAGTTTTCCATGCAGCTGGAACCAGCAGCATCTATATGTGAAAACTGATTAGGAAAATACTGTCTTAACTGTTTCTTTTTTCTTTCATGTGGAAAACTCACAGATTTACAGCACATTTCCAATTAGCATCACCTTGTCAAGACAAACAGGCTCAGCTTTAAATCTGCATGTCCTGGAAGTAGTGTGTCCAAGAAACAGGGTTGTTTATTTCTGTAAGAAATATAATGGGGATAGGCAAGGTACAGTTAGGTCACAGTAACAATGAAACGAAAGACAAGGACATTAGTAATTTGAAGGATCTACAGGGATTTATAGAATATATGTATATATTTAAAGAAAAAAAAATCAAACAAAGAAATGAACAAACATTATTATTCATTTACCTTATAAAGAACCAAGTGAATAGCAAGGCTGAAATAGAAATAGTCTCAACTAGAGACGAGACTAAAGACGGACTATCACCAGATCTGGAAATAAAGCTATGAAACCACAGAGATTCACATAGGATGCCTTCTGAAGCTTCCTTCCCTAGTCCACCCCTCTGACTACTATCCCCTATTAATGTTCCAAGTTGGTAGTGATGAGGTAGGCAGAACTTCCATGAGGACTCTGAAAAAGGATTTCAGAGCTTTGGGGCGACAGGTAAAGGGTTCGGGAGCACAAGTTGTGTTCAACTCTATCCCACCTGCTTCAGGGAAGAATGAGGGATTCAATATAATGGGCCAACAGATCAATACCTGGCTCCGAGCTTGGTGTGCCCGGCAGGGGTTTGGGTTTTTTGACCTTGGGTTCCACCGGTCAAAAGGGATCTTAAGGAGAGAATTGGGTAGGTTCATCCAGAGGGCTTTAAACTAGTTATGAAGGGGGGTGGGGCAGTAGCTGGGGTCACCAAAATGGAAACTGCATGCAATGTCCCTGTGCTTGCAGGAGAGGGGTATGCTTCTAAACCCCTAAGGTCTTGGCCCTTGGTGAAGGAGGAGGATGACTTGCCTCCTTGTAGGAAAAACACGAGGGCTGGTGTTAAGCTGGTGGCTGTGGAAACGCCTAATAGTAGTCACAAGGCTATTAGGGCTGCTGCTGATTGCAAGGAGGCCAAGCTCAGGTGCCTTTATGCTAATGCACGCAGCATGGGTAATAAACAAGAGGAGCTGGAGGCCATTGTTTGTTCAGAAAATTTTGATATAGTTGCCGTCACTGAAACATGGTGGAATGACTCCCACACATGGAGTGCAGTGATTGAGGGCTACCAACTTTTTAAAAAAAATAGGCTAGGTAGGAAAGGTGGTGGTGTAGCTCTCTATGTTAAAAAAGATTGTGAATGCGTGGAAATCAATAATGATGATGACAGGGTTGAAAGCTTATGGATCAGAATAAAAACCAAGGCCAACAATACCGATGTTATTGTGGGAGTTTGCTACAGGCCACCTACCCAGGATGATGAGGTGGATGAGATGCTTTATAGGCAATTGGGGGAGGTCTCAAGGTCACTCCCCCTCATTCTGGTGGGGGATTTCAACTTCCCAGACATCTGCTGGGATTACAATACAGCAGACAGGGAACAGTCTCGGAGGTTCCTAGAGTGTGTGGGAGATAACTTCCTGACACAGTTGGTGAAGGAGCCGACGAGGGGAAGCAAAACTCTGGACCTGCTGTTTGTTAACAGAGATGGTCTGGTGAGGGATGTAAAGGTTGGAGGCCGTCTGGGACAAAGTGATCATGAAATGCTAGATTTCTCGATCCTTGTCGAACCGCGGAGGGGAGTCAGCAGAACTGCCACCTTGGACTTCCGGAGGGCGGACTTCAACCTCCTCAGGACTATGGTTGAGAGGGCCCCCTGGGGAGTATCTTTGGAGAGTGTGGGAGCCCAGGAAGGTTGGGAATACTTTAAGGAAATTGTCCTAAAGGCGCAGGAACTGACTGTCCCAAAATCGCGAAAGATGAGCCGACGGGTGAGGAGGCCGGGCTGGCTGACCAGAGACCTTTGGCTTGATCTAAAGAACAAAAAGAGAGTTTACCGTCTCTGGAAGAATGGGGGAGCTACTTATGAGGATTACAGGTTTGTAGTGAGGCTGTGCAGGGAGAAAATTAGGAAGGCCAAGGCGCAGCTAGAACTGAGCTTGGCTTCTAAGGTTAAGGAGAATAGTAAATGTTTTTATAAACACATCAATACCAAGAGGAAGGCTAAGGAAAATCCCCATCCCTTGTTGGATTCTGAGGGCAACTTGGTCACTGAGGATCGGGACAAGGCTGAGGTACTTAATACCTTCTTTGCCTCGGTCTTCAATAGTTATGCTTGTAACTCCCTGGGAACGCAGCCCCCTACACTGGTAGACGGGAAGGGGGAACCAAAAGAGCCTTGCGTGATCCGTGATGAGATGGTTCTGGATCTACTTAGAAAGCTGAATGTTTATAAGTCCATGGGGCCGGATGGGTTGCACCCTAGAGTTCTGAGGGAGTTGGCGGATGTGGTCGCCAAACCACTGTCCATAATTTTTCAGCAGTCTTGGCTGACTGGGGATGTCCCGGTGGATTGGAGACTGGCAAATGTGACGCCTATCTTCAAAAAGGGCCGGAAAGATGACCCTGGCAGCTACAGGCCCATCAGTCTCACCTCGGTGCCTGGGAAGGTTATGGAAAGGATAATCTCAGGTATCATCATGGACGAACTAAAGGTCAGCCATGGGATCGGGCCTAGTCAGCATGGGTTTATGAATGGTAGATCCTGCCTGACTAACCTGATTTCATTCTATGACAAGGTGACCCGCTTAGTAGATGAGGGAAAGGCTGTCGACGTGGTCTACCTGGACTTCAGTAAGGCCTTTGACACTGTCCCCCATAACATTCTGGTAGAGAAGCTGGCTGCCCGTGGTTTGGATGGGTGCACGCTCCGCTGGGTGAAGAACTGGTTGGATGGCCGGGCCCAGAGAGTTGTGGTCAATGGAGTGGAATCCAGTTGGCGGCCGGTCACAAGTGGCGTCCCCCAGGGCTCGGTGCTTGGGCCGCTTCTGTTTAACATCTTCATTGATGATTTGGATGAGGGGATTGAGTGCACCCTCAGTAAGTTCACAGACGACACTAAGCTGGGAGGGAGTGTTGATCTGCCTGAGGGGAGAAGGGCACTACAGAGAGACCTGGATAGACTTGATCGATGGGCCAAGGTTAATGGAATGAGTTTCAACAGGGCCAAGTGTCGGGTCCTGCATTTTGGTCATAACAACCCCAGGCAATCCTACAGGCTTGGGGAGGTGTGGCTGGAAAGCTCCCAGACGGAAAGGGACCTTGGTGTGCTGATGGACAGTCGGCTGAATATGAGCCAGCAGTGTGCCCAGGTGGCCAAGAAGGCCAATGGCATCCTGGCTTGTATCAGGAATGGTGTGGTGAGCAGGACTAAGGAAGTCATCCTGCCCCTGTACTCAGCATTGGTGAGGCCTCACCTCGAGTACTGTGTCCAGTTTTGGGCACCTCAGCACAAGAAGGACATGGAGGTACTGGAGCAGGTCCAGAGAAGGGCAACGAGGCTTGTTAAGGGCTTGGAGAATCAGCCCTATGAGGAGAGACTAAGGAAGCTGGGGCTGTTTAGTCTGAGGAAGAGGAGGCTGAGGGGAGACCTTATTGCTGTCTTCCAGTACCTGAAAGGTTCTTACAGTGAGAGTGGGGCAGGTCTATTCTCACTACTGACTTGTGACAGGACGAGGGGAAATGGCCTCAAGTTGCGCCAGGGCAAGTTTAGGTTGGATATTAGAAAGAACTTCTTTACAGAAAGGGTGGTTAGGTACTGGAATGGGCTCCCCAAGGAGGTGGTTGAATCGCCATCCCTGGATGTGTTTAAGAGCCGCTTGGATGTGGTACTCAGGGATATGATTTAGCAGAGGTTTGTTGTTGTGGTATTGTTTTGTGGTTGTTTTTTAAGAGATAGGCTACTGGTTAGGCTGCGGTTGGACTTGATGATCTTCAAGGTCTTTTCCAACCTGAGTAATTCTATGATTCTATGATTCTATGATTCTGAAAAGGTTAAAAAAAAACAAAACAAAACAAAACAAACAAACAAACAAACAAAAAAAAAACCTATTTTTTATTTCTTCCCTGCCGCGACTCAGTCCTGCAACAGAATAGCATCTTTAATCTATTTCTGGCACAGTATTTTTGCTTATAAAGTCCTCAGTAATCCTGTCCTGAAATCTGTGATTAACAGTTGCACTCCTGTTTGCATTTCCACAGAACTTGGAAACTGTTGCTATGTATGAGGATATGATTGCTTTCAGTGTTATGTGTTAACAGTAGTAAAAGATGATCCCTGGAGGTTTTGGGTATTTATTGGTAGAATCTGCAGTTTAATATTGCACACGGTATTTGAACTGAAGAAGAGATGCAGTGGCTTCTTTGAAAATTGTTAGGGAATTAATATCCCTTTTCCCCCTTCTGCTGAGAACCAGAAGAGCCATATTTTTGCAATATCTTTTTCCTTCAGCTGGGATCAGATTCAAACCATTCCAGCTGCACTATCGGACCACTGCTGGCTTGTACTTTGAGAATGAAACCTAAGAGAGAAGGTGAATCTCAATGGGTTAAAATGTTCTCTACAGTTAGCTGTGCTGAAAACAGCACAGCTTGATGGCTGCATTTTTTTCCCCTCTGTGACTAGCTTTTTGTGTCAGAATTTGTCCCGCTGTTTGTGTGTTTAGGAAACAGCTACCTGTGATACAGAAACATAACCTTGGTGCTCATTTTCTAATGAGCCTCTTTTATGTGGCCTAAAAGTTGTTTTCAGCACCTTTTGGTAGGAAACTTTAATTACTATGTCAATCATAGGCAGAAATTCACACTATAAACTGGATTCAGATTAGAGACGCAGCCATGTCAAGGGCATACTCTTGTTTTCTAGCAATGAAATTCAAATTCTAATCACCACATGAGAAAAGAAGAAACAGCAAATTGATCCAACAAAACTATAGCAAGTAGAGCAGAAATGCTAACTCATGGCTTGAACCAGTGATTGAGCACCTGACGAGAAGGCAAGGCCGACCCAAGGGAGCTCAGGTGCATGCAATGCAGTGAGTGACCAAAAGGTCTGGAGCCAGGATTCACCCTTTCCCAGACCTTATTTGAGGCTGGCAGTGGAGGCAAGAGGAACAGGAGATCCCTTTGTATGTGAGGCCTTCTAAGGTAAGTAGGTGTTTTTTTCTTTCATTTTTGTGTCTACAGTTGCTGTGCTTGAGCATATACTTACTTGCTGTAGTCTGGGACTTTGTTACCTCACTATTGCTGTTCTTTCTATTGCGTTATAGCTTTACAGTCATAAATATTCCCTTGGATAAATCCCTAAACCTTTGGGGTTAAATAAGCCAATTTATCCCTTCCATTTGCACAGATTTTGTTATGAATTTCCACTTCAATTAAAAGATAGTTTCCAAAGCTCAGTTGTCACTGTATGTCCTTCTAAGTGTGAAAGTGGTATGGAAAGAAATTATAGTAACACTGAAGAAAATGTCCTCAGATTTGATGATAACTATGCTATGAGGCTTTCACAGTGATTATTTTTGAGGTCCTAGAAACAGTTGCAAAAGAGAGTTTAAAAAATAACATGCACTTGAAGTTCACTTGTTTCAAAATGACTCCAGTAGAACTAATCATAAGTAGCATGAATCTCTTAAAATTACCTGAGCTGTAAGGATAGAGTTGATAAATTTTTCTTTTCATTTTTCCTTTACTTTATACCAGTTGCTGGTGTTAGAAGGTCACCTAATATCTCATGCCTTCTGCATGTTTTTTTTTTTTTTATTTTTGTTCTTCATCACCAAACAAGTGTTTGATAAAACTAATAACTCTGCAAATAATGTATCATATCATAGTATCATAGTATCATAGTATTGTGCGAGTTGGAAGGGACCTTAGAGATCATCGAGTCCAACTCCCGGGATTCGAGCCCTCTGTGTAGCAGAGCAGCACTTCTACCCCCTGCTCCACAGGGGGGGATTCGAACCCGGGCCCCCTGGTGTTGCAAACGGGAATTCTACCGCTGCGCCACCGGAGGCACACAAATGTACTAGCAATTCTTAAGAAGATAATTAAAATAATGCTGCTGTTACTTCTATAACTCAAGGAATAGATGCATGAAGTTATAAATCAAATCACCCTTTCAAACCAAATGTAAAATAGCAAAAATATTATACAAACAGACAGTTTATATGCGTGCATTCAAAATGCCTAAGAGGCAAAAAACATGTTTTTATTACAGTTCTGAGGAAGTACATTGTGGGAGGATAAATAAGTTCACAATAATGAGTGTGCAAAAAAGCACCACAAGAAAAAAAATAACAAGATGAGAAGATATATATCTTTTCATTTAGCTGATTACAATCCCTCTTTTACTTCCTTTTAGTCTTTTTTTCTGTTCACTGTAATTATACTAGGTACAGAATTCTGAAGCCATGTGCTTCAAAGATAACACAGATATTAGGGATGCATGGGAAATGCGATTCTGGCAACAGTTTAGAACTGAAGTTACCAGAAAAAAGTAATCCTAGTGGTCCAGGTGAGATTGGGCTGCATAAAGGCTGGCCAATTTAATTGTGGACTGGCACTGTCAAGCAAATAGGGTGATGAAAATATTAATTTCCTGGCCTTAGGCTTAAGATTGTAACTGGGAGAAAGACAGGGTGTGGAACTCAACAGGGCCTCAACTCATGTTGGCTGCTAGAGAAGGAGAACTTTTTTTGCTCTCATCTGTATTGAGGCTGGGGATGCTCATCTGGAGATAAATGCGAGAGATCGTTTATTTAAGAAACAGATCCATGTGGAGTGAAGCTGAAGAGAAGTTGTTAGAACTGCGGAGATCAGCCCATTTCCTCATGCAACAAGTTACTTAATAATGATGTCCTTTACTATTACAAAGTCTTGTACTTAGATCAAGGTAAAAGCAGTGTATCCTCTGCTGGATATACCACTATACCTCACTCATTTTATCTGTTGCAAGGTTTAGAAGTTATTGAGTTGGAGGAATTAATAAAAAATGTTTCTGTGTGGAGTTTACTGGAATAATAAGATTGAGAATGGAAGCCTCTAACTGCTATTGCAAGTGGAGTTACCTTTCCTGTCTTCTCTCTTCAACTGTACTGCAGTTTTGTGTGTTGTTTATTTAGATATGTAATTGGAATCAGAACATCAGCAGGTAGGCTAGTTTGTGGAAGAGCATTAGCATTATGTATCAAGTAAGTCGTGGATCAGCATAGCCTTTAAAAATATTTTTAAAAGAAAATAATAAGGAATAAACACACGTTTTTGACAGTATGGCACATAAAACTAAATGGTAGGTAAAAGCTGTTTAAGACCATGTCTTACACTGATGCAAGCATTTGTTAATCTGTCACATTGATTGTAGTTATGTATTTGCACTGCCTGCCATGGACGTGGCCATTTGCAGTTTATTATCAGTCTGTTATTACTACAGTAAGGTAAACTTAAGACTGATGCAGAGCCTTATGTAGGAAACTTCTCCTTCCCCAGAAGTGAGCAATCTGCATTCAGAAGAATGTGAATGAAAGGATCATAGAATCATAGAATCATAGAATTATCCAGGTTGGAAAAGACCTTGAAGATCATCAAGTCCAACCGCAGCCTAACCAGTACCCCATCTCTAAAAAAAAAAAAAAAAAAAAAAAAAAAAAAAAAAAAACACAACCCACACAAAAACAACCTCTGCTAAATCATATCCCTGAGTATCACATCCAAACGGCTCTTAAACACATCCAGGGATGGCGATTCAACCACCTCCCTGGGGAGCCTATTCCAGTACCTAACCACCCTTTCTGTAAAGAAGTTCTTCCTAATATCCAACCTGAACTTGCCCTGGCGCAACTTGAGGCCATTTCCCCTCGTCCTGTCACTTGTCACTAGTGAGAAGAGACCTGCCCCACTCTCACTGTAAGAACCTTTCAGGTACTGGAAGACGGCAATAAGGTCTCCCCTCAGTCTCCTCTTCCTCAGGCTAAACAGCCCCAGCTTCCTTAGCCTCTCTTCATAGGGCTGATTCTCCAAGCCCTTCACGAGCCTCGTTGCCCTTCTCTGGACCTGCTCCAGTACCTCCATATCTTTCATATTTTTGAGAAAGGAAAAATGTTTAGACATAATTTTGTTATTGAAAACTGCCTTGCCATTATGAGCAACAACAACAGCAAACAAAACAATTGTAATTCAATTACCAATACTGTTTTTTCAGGATATAACAATTTTTGAAGAATGTTGGTAGCTATTCATTTTCAGAGAGTGAAATATGATCATCCTCTTCTGGTGCATATCAAATTTCTAAGCTGCTGGGAAAACAAATACTGAGACAAGAAGATCTGTCCAAAAATATGATTCAGTAGTGAGTTTTTGCAAATGCATAAATAAAATTAGGAGAAAGCCACGTATCCAGAGAAATGCAGAAATAACTGCTTAAGCGGGTTAATAAAGGTGAATTTTCAAAGCAGACACTTTTTTAAATTATTATTTAATTATTTATTTATGTCATTATCAATACACTTCTAAGTGGCTAAAAAATCACCCTTTCTATAAGACTGTGAAGTCTCTAAATAATTATGGATATATGAATTCTGTTTCTAAACAAATATTTGAGGAATGCAAATCAGGCAGGTGTCAGAATTCCAGAAATGACTTTTATCTCTGGACACTTGTTTCGTGAATGACTTTAGCCATCAAATTCAATGCTGTCTTATCTCTCCATCTTATGGCAAGTTGAACCAAGATGTAAATTTGGAATTTGAATGTCCTCTGAAGAATAATTTCCTATTATCAACACTTCAGCTTACTGCTAGACAGATAATGATATTTTTCAGTTAAAATTTCAATTTATAGACCAATATCCTTTAGAACTCATTACTTCTTTATCTATACAAATTCAGGAGCAGAGATGAGGGAGAATTTTGATCACATGTATAGAAAACTAAAGTGTGAATCATGGCACTGACACTCCAGTTGCTTAATTTACAGAGATTTTTTTTTTTATTTTTTTTATTTTTTTTTAATAACAGAAATAATTCTAAATCTAAATACTTCAGGAAAAAAATATTCCATTTTTAAAGTGTAAGGTACTATAACTGAAAATTGGGGAATATAGTATGAGTATTTGATGTTAAAGACTAGTAGGAATAAGCAGGGCTTTACTTTTTTTTTTTTTCTCCTTTATTTTCTCCCTTCCCTTTATTCCTTTCTTTCTTTTCTTTTTTCCTTGTGTCCTTCCCTTTCTTCCCCCTCCTTCCTCCCCCCCGCCCCCCCCCAAATTGCTACATGCATATTTATTCCATTGGAGTAAACAATGGACTAACTGTGGTAGTTTGCCACAAACTTCTATAGGACTACATCTTTCAATCACATATCAAAAATGCTTTCTTTATAGTGCTATTATTTAAGTATCTATTTTGTTCTCATTTTACCCTAGCTTCTAGGCCTGAACTATTGTAAGCACCATGCAGTCATACAAAATCATATTTCTTCCATGGTGCTAAACTGCTATATTAGCTTCTATTCAGTGAAACATGCAAACTAAAACTTGAACACATGCCAGGTATTGCAAATCTAGTGTTATGAATGATAAATTGTTTCCAGAGTGTTTTCCTACATCCATTGTCTGAGAATTTCTGAAGTAAATCTCTTGCAGTAGATTAATTCTCAGCACATCTGTGTTACTGTGAGTTGGACACACATTTAAAGTTCTGTTCTCTTTATATAATTGGCTGAGATTTTATAGCCTGAGAATAACTGTAAGTGGTTTGTGCTTTCGCTGGTATATGTTGTGCCCTCAAAAACTGTTATGAAATGTATGGTTAATTGCAGAATAAATTTTCAAAGAGTAGGAGAGTGGGAACTAAAAGGATGTGGTGGCAGTGGTAACTTTGATATGAGAGGGAGCTACAAACTCTTTTTACGTAGATAGAATCTGTCACAAAAATTCAGAAAACCGTGTATTCATTGCCATATTTCTTCAGTCAACTAATTTTCAGAGACTTCACCCTTCTGTTTGTATTTTATTCATATCTAGATTCCCTTGGAGACAGCTGTTTAAGATGACTTTTATAACACTTACCTAAAATGTACAAAGAAAACAGCAGTGGCAAAAGGGAGTTAGGGATGAAGTTTCTGTTCTGTTACTATGCTTGTGCTGGAGTGAGCAGCTAGATTCTGAAGCTCTTTGATATCAAAATTTGAATCAAGGGTTGGCCTTTCACCTAAACATCTAAGGAGAATTTCTGAATTCTAACCACAATTCTACATTTCATCAAATGCTTTTCCCCGTGGAGTACCTAAAATGTAGAAGATGCAAGACTACTGCCTGCTTTGATTCTGACATTGCTGTTATCAACTCCAACTGTTTCTCTTTGAGTGTTTTGTTTCCTATACTTTTAGAAATAAAATGTGAGGAGCATATTCCCCCCCCCCTTCCTCCCCCCCCCAAAAAAAAAAAAACAAAAAAAAAAAACACCACACACTTTGAGAGAATCAGTGTTGTCAAACTCCGGCTAAGTTAGAGACCAAAGTGTGAGGCAATAGTCCTTCCTGTAGCCACAGATGACATTTGTATAGGCCTGGAATTTACCCTGTCTTATACCCTGAGAAATAACTTACCTAAAGTATCCAGGCTCCAAGAAACTTACTCTTCCTGTTTTTTCTCTTATCTTCAGTGTATATGTTGTTATGACATTCTTCTCTTTGTTACAGATTTTGTCAATCAGAGCAGGATTTGCCTTTTACATTATTTTGTTAAAGTACTTAGTTATAGGAACAGAAGTACAAGTATGATGCAAATCACAATGATGATAATGATATCCTCACTAGAGGGTTCATAAAGCCATTAATTGCCTAATGTAGTAGGGTCCTACAAATTAACATATAATCCAACTAATATATTTTATTAGAGAATTCCAGAGTCTGATGTCAAATATGATGCACTAAAAATTTTCTAAAAACATAGCTTTTGTCAGAGAGTTTCTTTATCAATTCTCTAACTGTCGCCACCAGAAATTTCCACTGTCAGTGCAATAATTATCCCCAGAATAATACATTAGAATATTTGAGAATTAGGAAGTGTGAGGATTACATGGGGACTAAAGTGTATGTCTTTAAAAAATAATCCTTTCATAGAAGAACATTAGAGAAGAACACTGCCAAAAATATGTGGAACTCTTTCTGCTTTTGCTGAAGGAGAAAAAGAAAAACCAGACATGAAAGTTCTACTTTATGATCTATTATTAGCTATGAAATCCAGGCTAATAGTTTACATTATATCCATGTCATTCATATCCAAGGTGCTTAAGATGTTTATTTTTTACTTCCTACTGTATACTTATAAGAAGCTTATTTTTTTATTCACGTATTTGCTTTATCATCTTTAAATAATGATTATGGCTGTTAATTTAAGAATCTGTGCTTTTGTTTTTAATATTGTTACTGAATTACACATTCATTTTAGCCTAAGATAAATACCAATATACATAGGCAAGGAAATCTCATACATGCTAAATGTTCACCTATATCAGCTGAAATAAGTTAATTACCTTAGCAGATTGGCTAACAATGTCATGCGACTGTTAAGAGAAAAGCATGGGGTAGAACCAATTTGTCATTTCTTTACATAATCCCACCAGCACTTTTGAAAGGCAAAATAACAAGTAAGTGTTAGCCCCATGTTAGCTGATATCTGTGCCAGCATTCTTATTTGAGGCAGGCTTCTCTATCACATTTTGCCTCTGAATAGTAATAGTTTCACTGTCTTCAAGTTATGAGATGGTTTCTTTTGTTCTCAGTTTTCTCACTTTGTTTCTTACAATGTCAGTGTTTTTTATTCTTTCAATGAAAAGTTTTGTTAATAAATGAAAATATAATTTTTTAATACTAAATTCAAGTATTTTAAAACTAAAGATGGATCAATAGGTAGAACTTACTGTTGTTGGTTTTTTGATTCTTTTTTTTTTTTAACACTTGTTTTTATGAGCTACTAAATAGCAACTCAGATTTGCTTGAATTATTTTATTAATTTCCACTCCTGTTTAATTTTTCAAAATTCTGTATTTTATATGTGCCTGAAAAAATGTCTGCACCTCAGTGTCTGCAGAAAAAGATCAGAATATTTTCTGATATACCAAAAACAAGGAATAATTGTTTTATTCATACATTTGGTTGCACATTACCTTAATAATACATGTTTACAAATCATATTCAGTGAATGCACTGAAGTCTTGTCTTTCTCAACAGACTGTTCCTGACTCCGATTACTTACAGATTTCTTTACAGATCTGTATTGATCTGTACATATCTGTACAGATTCTGACCTGAAGTCCAGCCTTTTAGTTCCATTCTATTTTATTCAGTTTGGGATCTGAGTAGAATTTATAGCCAGATAGCTTTGAAGTCATACTTAAAGATAAATTAACCTCAGTTACCTTACCAAAAATGTGGAAAATATAAGTATAGGAAAATAAAAGCCTACTACTTTTTTTCATTTCCTTGTTTAAAGAAGTCTAAATGAGTGCTCTTTACTATCCTTGTTCTCAGATGTTCTTTCCACTGGAACTTCACCTCATAGCCTTAAACTTGAAAGTTTAAAACTCAAAATAAAATCAGCAGGATTCTTTGTTCGCTCAGGACTATGACATATGAAATAAGCAGTTTGACAAATACAATTTATAAATGTGATTATTTTACATAATAGTATGCAGTTCAACAGTTATACAAGAACCTTCTTTTTACCAAATAGGAAGCAATGAGCACAAGAGCTTTCAAACCACCTCTGATGAATACAAAGAAAGTTTTAAAGCCATTTGAACAGAAGTGTAAATAATTGAAACATGATTTCACTTACTGATATATCTTTAATAAAGTTCCTTATGTTGTTTGACAGACTTATAGACAGTATTGATGTCAGTAATTACTACCCTCTTGTAGAAAGAAAAAATTATAGATAAGTACTTGAGAAGATGCTTTTGTTGGAATTCAGTAATGTTTCCTTGAAAACAAACAAAAAGAACAAGAGAGACAGGGGAAGAATGGGAGAATTGGAGGTGGGGGAAATAGAATAAAAGCAGCCATAACATGCAGCTTCATCAGCTATACCAAGATTTAGCAAACTTACGTTGATGCTATAGTATTTTAAAACCCTTCTCTTTTTGTAACTGGCTCACAGTAGTTTTGCAAAAAAAAAAAAAAAAAAAAAAAAAAGTCTTGAATGGCAAAGCCAGACTGTTGAAACTCAAACAGAAAGCAGGGAGGATAGAGAGTTAAGGAACAGTCAGGAGAACTGAATAAACAGCAACAGGAAAAAGAAAGAAGCTTCAGAGATTCTAATTCTAGTCACAATGTCCAGGAAAACCTTGAAGTTTTATCAAGGAAAGTAGAGAGACCAGAACATTTGATCCCTTTTTGTTTTGTTTCTAGACATCAAGGTGTTGGGTGTTCTTGATATCTGACACAACTCTTGTGATTGCACAGGGAACTGGCAAGAATAGACTAGCCTGCAGCTAGCACAATGCCACTACTTATCCCTTCAATTTAGTGCAAAAAACAAACAAACAAAAAAACAACTGTCAAAGTGTTTTGAAGGCAAAGTGATTTCAGATAGATCTCTTCCTTCTATTCAAACAAGCATACTGTTATGCTATATTAACATTATGTTATTGTTATTAACATACTGTTATTGTTTTAATGGTCACATGGATGCACTAGGATGCACTAGTCTTTAAATTGTCTTCCATTTCACAAATGAACACTTAACATCGTACTATTGCTCTTCAGAGATGAATGCTGATGATAATCTAGGGAAGCCATGGTAAGTTTGTGCCTCTAGGATGCCTCCTCCAGTTGTAAGTAAAACATTTTTTGTATATTTTCTGTATCAGTGCTGTTAATAAAACCAGCAGTGTGGGGTCTAGTTGAAGGTTTGTAACTAGTGGTGTTCCCCAGGACTGGTACTGGATCCAGTCTCCTTCAGCAAGCTGGATGAAGAGAGAGAATGCTATCTCAGCTGGTTTGCTGATGCTGGAAGAACTGGCTAGAAGGCTGTTGTGATATTAAACAAGATCTGTACAGGCTGCAGAGTTGGGCAGAGAAGAACCGTGTGATGATCAACAAAGGCAAGCATTGAACTGTAATTTTGGGGAGGAATAACCAAATCCATCAGGATGGATTAGGGGTTGACTGGCTGAAAAGGGGCTCTGCAGAGAAGAACCAGCATAAGAGGTCCTGGTGCATATGAAGTTGGCCATGAGAAGTAGTGTACTTTTGTGGCCAAGAAGTCCAGTGGAATCCTCAGATTTCCAGCAACCTTCCTTCAGAAAAGTAAATGACAATCCTATAATCACATCTATACATCTAAGGAAATCCCAGAATTGGTGATGATTCAGTTCCTTGAATTTTATGAAACTAGTGTTTTTTATGATTTCCATAACATTATCCATTTGAAAAGATTTGCTCATAAGATTACATGATATATAATTCAATGCTATTTCATCAGATGTGAGTTACCAGTGGTAATTGCATGATCTTCAATAAATTTTGTCTTTGTCAGTCATCACTAAGGTACTATCAGTAACTATACAGATATGTTGACAAAGTTCGAAGAAAATTACTCCTATATAAATTTACTAATTCATACTAATCAGTAGATTTAGTCCTGTCTTTCAGTAGCACCAAATAAGCCATTTCTTCCTTCAGTAGCATTGCTGTTATCAGTACCTTGAATGGAAATGGCAAGTTCAGCCACCTCTGTAACATCAGCACTTTCATCTATTGCCAAGGCATAACATTAGAAATTAGCAATTTTATTCTCTTATTTATTTAGCATAGATTCTCCTAAATCTGCAGCTCACCTGACTGCAGTCTGGTGAGATAAACTGATTTTCTAGAAAAACCCAATTTTTAAATCAGAATACATTATATCTCTATTTCGTTTCATGCAACTTGGCCTGGACTAGATGGTCTCCAAAGGTGTCCCTTCCACCTTTTGTAATTAAAACTTTGAAGTAATATCTACCTCCTGAAATAGCTCATGATCTGAATGAATGCTTGCTTTATAAACAGAAACAGGAAGTGCCAAAAAGGCCTATGTTGCCCACTGATGATTACTGATGATTTGGTGAAAAACCACTGCTAAACATGAAATAAAATGAATATATTCAAAGTAATCTAAGATGCAAATATAATACATTTCTACTTGATTTTCAACATGACAGTTCACTTAACTGTAGGAAGAAAATGAACTGATCTATTTTAACTTCTAGCAAATCTCAATAGCTGTAACTGGAAAAAAGATTATCCTTAAAAGTCAGAGGTGACATCTTCCTCTTGCTTCAGTAAAACAGAAATTATTTGGAAAGTAAAAGTAGACGTTATGACTGATACACAGTGGAAACAAAAGTAATACAATTTTAATCTTGAAGAAATGCTCAAGCAAATCACTTGTAATAACATACTTTTACTGGTCAATGCTGTAAAAAAACAAAAGGAAACACATTTTTAAACAGTTTTTGACTTCAAAATACAGATTACTGGCCTTCCAATTAAGCATATAAAATGCAAGATATTTTCTCATTAAGAGGATAATAATGGGGGGTTATTCCTATTAATCTTTCATTTTTAAATAGATTCTGATACCCTTACCTATTTTTGACAGTTCTTATAGATCTGTTGGAAGCAGTAATTGAATGCAATACTAGTTAATGTGCGTAAAGACATTATAATGTAATCTCACAAAACATGCATCACAGTAAAAATGTATCACTTTGAGCAGCTACAGTATATTATTTAAATTATACTGGAAATGTTTTTGTTTTTGTTTTTTTTAATTGAAACCATTAGAGCACATTATCAGTATTGCTTAAAACTCTCCACTTGTAATGTCAGATTTCAGTTGTTTCATTTTATAGCAGCTTGTTACAGACTAGCAGATTGTGTTCTCAAAATAAGAAGTGACTAGATTTACTGTTAGAATGGACAAGAACTCAAGTAGATAAAACATACAGGAGTGAGGATAAGCTACATCACTTGGAAGCTTCTGTCTACTTTATATTTGTCTCTGAGTACAATGACTTCACTGGATTTCCAGTTTCTGACTGTGTAGTCCAGGTAGCAACAGAGCCTAAATGGTGCATTCTAGCAAACACACCTGGCCTGAACACATACTAGCAATATGTAAAATGCATTTCAATGCATCTTTGCAGGTATGGCTAGTAATATTTTTGAACCTACATCTTAACAGCATTTCAAAATTCAATTAAAACAAAAAAACAAACAAAAAAAAACCAACAACTTGAAAGAAACTGATATTTAATGGAATTATTCAGTCAAACAAGATTTTACAGTAGGTATATGAAATACTGTTTGCTCTGCAGGGGTGGGGGAAACTTCTCCCACAGAGACAATTAAATGAGCCAGACAAGAATCTGGCTGTCATCTTTGCAATAGGACAACACATAAAGTCTCACATTTAATTGGTGTGAACATGACAAGAGAAAACTGAACATAAGGTCTCTAGACAGCCAATAAATCTGGCTTGTGTCTTTCTCCCTCGATCAAAGACAGCAACTGGCTATTTTTACACCTTGGGTTCATGTGCAGCTTTTTTTTCTTAATTCCAAAAAAGGACCAGAAAGAAAGCATTTAACTAGACAAAAATGCCATAAGTCCGCTTGTCTTCTACTAAGGTCTACGATGTCTCCCAATCTACTGTCCTTCTGGATGGATCAAAAGTTCTAGGATGCTTGATTGGTTTTTCAGTTCTCCTGCTTATTAATTTTCATTATACTCTGTTTCTCTAGTATTAGGCCCTGTATGATTCAAAGATTATATCCAGTCTCTAAAGGAGAAAAAAAATACTCAGAGCAGAAGGGGAAAAGAGGCATAAAACCAAAGAACTGCCCAAGGTCAAAGAACTGTTATTGGTAGTGGATGAAATAAATACCATCTGCTAATGATGCTGGTCAGAACACAAACAATGACTGTCTCTTTATCTGATAAAGTTACAATTACATTTAAGCATGTATGGGGACAACAGAGAGATCCTGAAATCTTGTGTTTCCATGCCCTTTTCCTCTTGAATTTACTAAACACCTCATACAAATTAAGTTCATGCTCAACTGACCAGCTTAGTCAGCTCCTATGGACTGGTGGTCTGCTCACTCTTACAACATCCCATGAGAGTATTATATTCCCTGAAAATACATTTGCAGGAAATTTGTAAGACATATTCCATTTTCACATCAAGTTTTCTAAGAGGAAAACACTGAAAAACAAACTTAGTCTAAGGAAGAAGAGAATATTTTCCATTCAGGCTGATGTTGGAAGCATCATAAGACACCCTGTATGTAAATTTTGATATAAGAATGACCTCTGAATGCATTTAGATTTCCGAATAGCAGTATTTTAAGTATTTTAAAAAAGAAAAATACATGTCAGTAATCTTTTCTTATAAATTTGTTAATACTGTACTAATCATTTATTTACTTTGCCTTCACTTAAAGTATTCCTGACAATTCTGTGAGCTAAGGAGTACATTTGAGTAAATGAGCATTGAAAACAGTCATTTTCAGTATATTCTCTCTCTACATGAAACCGCAATTCATGTGATAAATAGGAAATCTTGTAGTGTTAAAAAAGCACTGTGTGAAGTAATAGCTGCACTATTTCACAAACTGCAAAAAGTAGAACTTAAGTCAAACTACAAGCTGAGGGGAAAAAAAAAAAACAAAAAAAAAAACTATTACAGAGAGATTTTAGTAAACTTTATCACCATTGGAAAAAGATTTCAAGCTAAGTACCAGTCATGTATTGCAATAAAGATACCATAATCCATAAGACAGAAGTTTTCATTCTCCTGCTAGGGGAGGGAGAATACTGAGAAGTTGCTTTGATACAGCTGTGATATACATGTCTGTGTTCTATATAATGGAAGAGATAAATACAACTTGTTTTTCCTTGGAAATGGCAAAAACAAGCAAAAAGTATTACTCACTCAGTCCTCTGAGATCAAGTGCCAGCATTCAGCAAGATAGCAGACACCACCAAGCTGAGCAGTGCAGTTAGAGTAGAGGGAGAAAGTGCCATCCAGAGGGTCTCGGATTGGCTTAAGAGGTGGGTCCATGCCAACATCATGAAGTTCAGCAAGGCCAAGTGCAACAGTCCTGCATCTGGTTCACAGCAATCCCAAACAAATACAGGTTGTACAGAGCATGGCTTGAGAGCAGCTCTGAGGAGGAGCATTTGTAGGTGTTAGTTGATGAGAGAACCAACATAAGACTTCAGAAAACAAGTAGAAAAAAAAAAAAAAAAAGTAAACAGGAGGTAGAAAGTAAAACTAGTAGCCTAATATGATTTATACACCTAATATTTTTCCATGGTTAAGGTTTTTCTGTCTTCCCTCCCACCCTCCCCCTGAGAAGCTTGTGTATTATCAGAAAACAAAAGTATCTTTAAAAAAAAAAAGTAAATAAAATCTCTCCCCAGTATAGTGGTAAAGACACTTCTCACTTTATTCTGTGGCTTTTCAATAACTTGAATTAGAGTTTACCTTTTTTGTGAAGCTTTATCTTTCTTATTTTTATCTTAAAGTACATATGAAAGCTAAGTAAGTAATGATACTATGAATAAGTTTATATTGCATTTTACTATTTTTGGTGGCCTTCTATGATGGAAAGACAGCCACCTGGAAGTGTGCAAGGCCTTCGACATAATTCCACACCACATCCTTGTTTCTAATTTGGGTAAATACCGATTTGAAGGCTGTACTATTTCATGGATAAAGAGTTGGCTAGACTGTCACAGACAGGGTTGTGATCAGTGGACCTATATGCAGTTGGATAAAACTTCTAGATCACCTATAGTGTGATTTTTCAAGATATGACAACTTCATACTGGCTTTCTAGAAACTCCGCTTCTTTGAAAATTTTAGCAGAGTCATCTGCCTGTGTAGAATATACAACAGATGAAGTGTTTGCCAGTACTTCTGTTTGTATAGAAAACCACATAACTATATTCCATGCATATAACAATTACAATTAATAGTTTATTCAAACTAGGTACTGCTCTATCACTTCTCAAAAATTCAGTAGGAAGTAAAGAGCAGGAGGATCTGGTAGGTGGTTTTTTGTTGTTGCTGTTGTTGTTTGTTTGCTTGTTATCTTACAGAAATAACTTATTTTAATGTTTTGAATGATTGTCGAATTGATAATTCTGCAGCTAATTCATCCACTGACTTGTTGCTTCAACACTTCTTCCACCAGAGGTGGAAAACTTTTGACTAACACTACCATGACAGCCCATCATACCAGGTGGTAGTAGTACACAATCAGAAATACAATTATTTGAATGACTAGTTAATGTATTTCCTTAAAATTGAAATTTCCCTTCAGATTATGCAGAACATAGTTATTTCTACTGATGTTCTATACTGAAATGTAAAGAGTAAGTGCGACCATTACACAATGGAGAACACTTACAAATATGCAGAAATATGAAGAGTCATTATCAACAGAAAGCACTATGCATAATAAATAGAGCACACAAATATTTAATTAATTCAGCTCCTGCTATGAGTTAGCTAGTGTAGTCATAAGGTAAATGGATTTTTCTTCTACAACACAAATACTTTATGTGCAAACAAAAGTACCAGAAAGAAGAAATCAAATCTTTATCAAATAAAGATTTGAATCTAAAAGACCAGACTTCATACTTCAAAGCTGTCAATTTTCTGTCTTCAAGGTTTATTGTTCCTGCAGTTGACAAACAATTTCTACTAATCTTAAGATCTACGTACAGAGTAACAAGGAACTATGTGTTTTATTCATTACCACGTATATCCCTCTCAAAGAGACCATAAAGTCTTATGAAAGTTATACTTCTTAGAGTGAGAGCATGAACACAAACAAGAACATTAAGAAATGCATGTTTCGTATTTAAGTAAGTGGGAACAAGTAGGGGAATTTTGTTGAAATTCAGATTTACCTGCAATGCAGACATCCATGTCTAAGAATGCTGTGAAGTTATATGCATAATCAATATATAGAGAAAAAAAGCACATGTAAATATGTTTTATCTGATCCATTCTCGACTTCTTTAGTTTGGGGAAGAAAAAAAAAAAGGGTCTGCTTTCCTCCCCCCCCTCCCCCCCCAGTTGTTGCAAAAGGATTTCAGGAATCTACTGTGCAGACATGAAGAGAGAAAAATCATCCCAGGTTTTGCTTGTAAAGGAAGAGCAAAGGTCGAAAGATGTTGCGAGCAAAAAGACTGAGACAGAGGGTAATTATTTCTGCTACTATAAAGCAGCTGTGTGACACAGAAGAACGGCAGCAGCATGCCCAATCATTGTGCTTTGCTGACAGTAGCTGCGCTGCTCTTGGAACCAAGTCATAGTCCCTGTGTGTTCCAGCAGTCTCCTCTGTAGGTACCACAACCCCTTTAAAAATCTCTAGCATGACAATTCAGAGGGACACATTTCACAGTGGAAACCAGTAAGCAGTCAAATCTAGTGCCAAAGTGTGGTAGCTGTAGCAAGGCAGTTGCTATGAGCTTATGGGCACACTGCTGTATGTACTGTTGAACTGACAACAGGTGTTCAGCAGAAGGCAGCAGATTTTATCTGGCTCATGCAACCTTTTCTTAGAGAAAAAAGTCCCAGAAGAAAGACTGAAGAGACAGCATGAGTGAGTTCCACTTCTCAAATTTCACTATATACATGGCAATTGTATCTAAAACTAAATCAATGACAAATGTTTCATTTGCATAAGTTTCAGAAATTCATATTAAAAAAAGTAACCTGCAAAAGTAAACAGCCATTATATCATGGCTCTAAAGGAGAGAATGCAGGAAGATCACAACCACCAAGAAGCTATGCAATTTTTCCCCTATGAAAACGGTTCAATCTGTTAAAATCTCCTGGATGCAACACAGGATGCAGCTTCCATTCTACTCCACATACACAGTTGCCTTCTGGAACATATAAAGAAAGATCTGGAACAAGATAAATGCCAAGTGAAAATGGAATTGTTATTTTCTTAAAGGCTAAATCCACTGACAACATACACAAAATCCATCTCTCTGATACTATTAGTTAAGCATGCATTAACTACACCACAACACCCTGAGCCAGTATGAGAATGGATTTACCAGCAGGGGATTGTTACAAGATTGTAGCAGCAGGGGAAGAAATCTTGTGATGACATTCAGCTTACCACCAAAACAGAAGGAAAAACATCTTTTCAAAAAAATACCTTTTCAGAGAAAGTCAGAAGAAATGCTTCTGGAGGGTCCATCTCAAGACATCCTTGCCAGAAAATACATTTGGAGAAGAAAAAAATAAAGCAAAAAATTGTTATGCATCCATAATCTAAGCACAACAGACATACTGAAAAAGTAATTTAAGGTGAATACCCCCAAGAATAAATCTTCATGTCAAACTAAAATCTAGGCAAGCTAATGAACTGAGGAGTGATGTTATGTGTCAAAGCTGGATTTGTTACTATTGTCCAACTGGTGAGCTACAGAAAAGCATCCCTTATGTCATATTTTTCATTTCTAAGCACCAATTTCCCACCTGAAATTTGTTTTGCATAAACACTGGTTGCAATTCCCAGCTTTCACAATATATTACTAATGGTTATGCTTTAGAAATTGTGAAACAAATCAGAATTTTATGCAAACACCATTGTTATAAAAATTTATGTCTATGTCTGTCATTATAGTGAAACAATAGTAGAAATCACAGTATATCAGACTTCATAACTCCACAATATTTTACTCAGAAATGTTTAAGTTCTTCATACATTCTTCATGTTGTAGTTTTCATTTTTGAAAATAAGTACTGACAGACAAGAGTCACACTTATTTGAATCTCACTTATTTAGAATATTTGAGTAAAATACTCTATCAATCAAACAGACAAATTTAAAAAAAATCAACAAATTAAGTATCAAATTACTAATTAAAAGTATTCACAGAGGCAAATCCTTGCTGGCAGAAATGACAATCTTGCAAAACACACAAGTGTCAATAAATATATTTGAGTTTTAATGGCAGATACTCATCAAAAAGTTATTTCTAGGCACAATATAAACACCGAAGTATAATTACATTTGTAGCATATTGAATCTGTTGCATCTCATTCTACATTACTGCTTCTGAACAATGGTCTTTAAACATCACTGTCATAAAACCTCTTGATAACTTTGGTTTTATGAATAGACTTATTGTAAATTAAGGCTATTTATTAGGCACATACAAGTCACTACAACTTTGCAGTGGCATTTTTTTTTTGTTTTGTTTTGTTTTTTAATTGAACAGAAACTAATAAAATAGCTTGTATACATTTTCTTACATTTTAAAGAGACAGCAGACAATGACAGGTATTATTTACTACTATTTTGTTTATGAGCCTTTGTCAAACACCTATTGTGCTAAGCACTGTACAAAGGCATAACAGAAAGAGAGCTTCCATCCCAAGGAATTGATAGTATCTATAACACCAGAGACTACAAGATTAAAAAGGAAATAAGAAATAAATACACAGAATTCATTCAAATATATACATATTACAGCACGCTTTTATTGTTGGTATGTGTCTTGCTTTTGTCATTCAGAAAAGTTTTCATAAATCACCATGACATTCAAGTAGATCATAGAAACATCAAAAGATAAACAGAGAAACAAAGCCTTCTGGGTCAAACATGAAAAATGTATTATAATGGAACTGTATCATAAGCATATTCAAAAGCCTACCAGGAAAGTAATGACATTAAATTTTGTCTGAGTCTTTTCCACTACCTGTAAAGTCACAGAATTTCTGTAAAGTAGGTGATGTTTCTATAGATAGTATCTAGCTTTTTTTATTCCTAGACTTTTCCCCTATATAAATTTGAGGATATATGTATTTTTCAATCTACAAGGCTTCTCCCCTGAAAAAAATACCTACGCATCTTTATGACAGCCACAATATAAAATAGGCTCCTGTAAAACTGATGTAAGATTGAAGCTTAGTTTCCACAACAAAAGTTACTTTACTTGACTTCAATTTATTTGTAATGGATACATTTTCAGGCCATAGATTAATTTCACCCTCCAAACTCACTCAGACCATTCTTCCAAGAAAAGTATTTTTAGGACACTTTCACATGAAAAAAGTACAGCAATGATTTAAAAATTTTTGATAAGCAAATAGTTTTTAATTGCTCTGTTCACAAAGAAGTGAAATTGCTTCTAAAAAGGTCCTGGTTATATCAGGCAAAGTACTCACAGGTAGGCTCTTTCATACACAGAAAGAAAACCAGTACTCACCCAATACACAAACTGCCTTTTTGGCCATACAGCACTCCACTGTCTGGCTCTTATATGAGCCCAGGGTGACTCCTCCCTGGGTCCAACCCTTCTGGTCACATGGGGAGCACAGGTGCAAACACTCCACCTGTGCTCCCTGAGCCAGCCACAGCCCTTCACCAAATATTCAGTCAGTTCAAGCTTTGACTTAACAGTTCCCCTACACTGATCTAACAAATATAAACACTAAAGGTAATGTTTTAAAGATAAAAATGATACAAGGGAAATACTGACATTTAAAAATCAAAACTTTTACTCTGGCTTCTAAAAAAATATTGATACTTTTATTTTTAGCATACAGAATTTAGTTGGAAGCACACCCACACTTGCTGCCAGGCAGTCAAAGAGACTGGGCCAGCGTCGCTATTCCCCTATTTCCCTCTCCGACCATGAGGTCCTCTGGGACATGTAGTTCTTCTCTGTGCTCCACATGATGTTGTGATGTGGAATACCAATAGCAAAAATTACAAAGCTATGACACATAGATACCTCTTTTCCCATATTTCAGCTAGGATAGACAACTTTATGTCTTTATCTCCTGAATCTTACATTATGGATTGAATAACATAGGCTACCTTTTGTAGAGCTCTTTTACGCTTGCTATTGAACTACTTACATAGTGCAAACACTCATGATTGAAGTTCAGGCCTCCTGTGGCCAATTGTGCATTTTCTTTGCTCTCAAGTAGAGATGGGGATCATTGGGTTATATCAAAAGACCTCTGTATCAGTAGTGCATAGCCAGAGTCCTGATATTTCTCAATCTTCCATCTGTTATATTCTGTACAAAAATATAAAAATACAAATAAAACAGTAACAGTTGCTATATGATTTCTATTATGTCTGAGGATATTTTATATGTAAAAGGAATTTTTCAAGCATTCTGAACAAAGAATGGACAAAATAGTAATAATAATAATAAGATAATAATTTCTTGTGGTAATAATAAGTAACTTCAGATTATTTCTGCATCAGTTTTTTCTTGCTTTGTTTTTTCTTCCTTTGTTGTTCTGCAAATGTTTGGCGGTGAGGGTGGAAAAAAAGAAAAAAAAAATAATATGAAGTTGGAGGCCTAGACTTCTGAAATAATCTATAGCCCTGGAAACTATAGATTAGATTTCATAGGTAGCTATGCACATATACATACATTTAGAAAACATTATTGTATGTTACACATTTCATCCAGGTCACGCTCTGCATGAATCAGAAGTTTACTCTGTAAGTAAAGTCATTAGAAAAAATAAATAAATAAATAAATAAAAAATCTTGTACACAGAAAGAGCTGCCACAACTCCCACAAGTAGAAGTGCTCCTCAGATTGAGAGAAAAGCTTATATGTATGAGAGTGGGGGAAAAAAAAAAAAAAAAAAAAAAAAAAAGTGGGGAAATTATTGTGACTTGCATTTATGATGTGACCGCCTCCAGTACAGATTAAAATCAGAACCCCTACTAACACTCACTTTCATAAAGCAGCTTGTGGTATCAGAAAAATGCCTTCTTTTCTGATCCCTATCTCTTGAAAGAAAGACGCAGAAAACACAAAGCTCAGGATTCAGTGTCAATTAGAGAGCAACTCTCTACAGTTTGCCCCTGTAGTAGATGTCAGGAAATAAAAGGTTACCAGCTGGCTTTGGAAGAAGAGAGAATAATATGCTAATAGGGAAATGTGTCTGCTGTTTATTCTTATTCTATATTTAATGAGATTGTTGTAATATGGCTGCTACCTCAGGCTCATAAGAACACAGAATACCAAAGGAATGTTTTGTTCTGAAAGAGGAAATGCTGATTCTCAGTAATGCATCATGTAGCCTCTGTAATAATAAAGCAACTGCATTGGAGTTTCAGTGCCATCCTGATAGAAGACTTTAGAATTTGATGTTCTGTGGTGGTGTTATACTACCTTTATACTACACCACTCTGAAATAGTACAGTATACCAAGTAACAAAACTTTGATGTTTCACAGCAACACAAACTCAGGAACGGTTTAAAATGTGTAACTTTCTTCTTTTTTTTTTTTTTTTTTTTTGTCTGTCTGTATCTTAAATATGTGGAAGATGTCCTTTCTTAATCACTCATTTTTTACTCAATTTGTTCGTAGATCTGTTCTCTGACTTACTTCCATAATTTTATAGTCCCTGATGCATTTCTTCTGCACGCGTGGCCATGATAAGCTCTATATAAAGGCTAACATCTGAAGTACACTGGATGAATACCCTTGGAATTCAAATTCTGCTACTTGTAAAATCAGAAATTAAATCCTATTCAAAACAACACAAGTGGATGATCTTGCATTTTTAAAGCTGCGAAACCCAAAGGCTCAGCTTGCTTAGTCCCTTTACTGAGATCATTATCTTATCTAATGGCCTGAAATTGCTTTTCATTTAGTCACTCTAGTTCAAGTAGTTGTAAAATCCTAGTTCTGCTAACACTGCACAAACTTATAAAAGAGTGGCCCACAAAAAAGCAGACTTCAATTAAATTCCAAGTGTGAAGACAGTGCACCGAGAAGTTTGGAACCCACTATGGGAAGGTACAAGCTTAAAAGAATAGAACCTACCTTACAAGAGTAAAACCTAATGAATCATCTACTTTCAAGTTATATTGTAATGAGTGTGAGATAATAATTAATACCTAATACCTACTCTAATGAACAATCATTCTTGGAAGGCATTGCATGAAGTTCTTCATATTCTCCCTGTTTATATAATCTATTTTTCTTTTTGTCAGTCAGAAGAATATATTACAGATGACTTTCGTAACAGAAGCATCTGTTTGAAGACAAACCAAAGTTTTCTATCTTGGAGCACAAAATATTGTTCACATGAGCACAGGATCAGGATTAAAAGTAGGATAACCTGGTTTTGTACTGTCATATATTGAAACATAGAAAATTATGAAAACAGTAATGGAGGCTTCAGTCTTCCTTTTTCTGAAGTTCCAGGAATACTAAGAAATGGTAAGCATCAGCCAGAAGAACCCTTGCATCTAAAGGAAATTTATACATCCTCACATAAGAGATTTACAAAATAAAAAGTTAGTAATTGCACCTATTGCCAGCATTGTGTCAACACCTCACAATTGGACAGTTGCTGAGTAGGTGTTTTTTATAACTTGGAGGAAAACTGAAATAGTTGTTTTATGAAATTACCCAGTCATAAAAATTTACTTTTGAAATTACTTGTGAAAGGTGATGATCGTTAAATGATGATGATCGTTAAAAGAGATTTCGATACTTTGCAGATACTATCTTATGTCAATATGACTGTTAAAATTTTTCACATACATTTTTTTCAATGGAACATTTAGATAATATTAATCGTGTCAATTTTCCACATGGCATGTTGTGATAGTGTTTTGTTCAGATTTTCTGGTCCATCTGCCTGAAATTTAAGCATGTTAAGTTTCATGTAAGATCTGAAGTGTTTTGATTTTGATTATACCTGGAGAAGTTCTTGCGAAAATTGAAGTTTTATTATATAATGACCCTTTGCATTAGTCTCTCTAGCTGAATTTAATTTTCTGTGGAGCAATTCATCCAGTAGTTTTCATGAATCATAACTTTCATCTTCAAATCACAAGTTTTTTCACACTGTAAAAAGCGAAGTGCAACCACAGTGCTCAGCCTACGGTAGTACATAAGCTGCTAAAAGCAAAATTTAAAGCAAGCAAACAAAAAACCTTTATACAACTTTGTGTGCTTCTCCTTGCCTGTATTCAGTAAGTTGCAAAGTGTTGTGGGAAAAATAAACCAACAAACAATATCCATCATATTTTCTATGATATATAAGTCAGATGTAGTCTAAATTCATAGTTACATCACATTCACAGTCAGGACTATTTTCAAGTCTTTCAAGAGGATGTTTGTCCATTTTGAAATTTTGCTGAGTTACACAGTTTTAGTGATCAGTCCTCTGAAACAGCCTTGTTGGAAACTGAGTTGCTATAGAAGGGAAATTTTCAATGTTAGTTATATTTATTGGTGTTTTATAAGTGTAAGCATAAGCAGGAATAACTGAAATACACTTAAAATGCAGTATTATTTATTTATTTGTTTGTTTGTTTGTTTTAAGTTTCCAAGGCTTGATGATATGAATTAAATTATTAATTTACTCCACCTCTTGTTCCATTCTGTTAACTTACAACTACTACTCACCATGCCTTCTGGCCTCTGACATCTAAAAACAAGTGTTCAACTTCCTTCTCAAACCTTCCTAATATTTTTCAATAACAACATAACATCTTACATAGAGCAGAAATACTGCTCCTTTTCCAGAAAATAAATGTAACTATTTAAATTTTAATCTAGTGACTAAAAAGAATTTCCTGGTACCGGATTGTAAAACAATAGCATAGCTCAAAAATTGGAGCTTCTCCTGTGTCATTGTATATTTTTGAATGTAAGCATTTCTGACTTGTTTCCCTTTTGAAACGGAACCCTTGAAAACTACAGCTGCTACTATGAAAATGTATGAGGAATTTAGTCTTTGTGAGATTTCATTCATTTTTCTTTGACAAGACAGCAAGTTGTTTGAGAAAAATCTACCTCAGATGGTTATGTTTATGCTATGCACTCACATGGTAATAGGTTTCTCATTTTATTTCAAGGTTAAGGTTTTTCTTTCCCTTTACAGTCCACTTGAAAATTTAACAGAAGGAAAAGATTCTCTTCCTTTGTGCCTGGGAATATTCTATTTATTTAAATTCAAAATAAGTATAGACTTCTGGGAGCATTTTAATTTTTCCCTTAGGGATGAGATAGCAGGACAGTTAAAGACAGTTAGTGGTAGTTTCAATTGTTTAAGTGAGGTACAGTTTGCATGAGAAGGGGGGTCATCCTCTGTCAGTCTCAAAGTGGATACCAGGAAAGCAAAGAAAATGCACTTCCTATGCAGAGAGAAAGCATTGTGTGAATATGCATTATCTTACCTACAGTCTAGAGTCCACAGCAGCCTGGCATCTCCCAGAAGTCTTACAAATGTGGCATAACCTAAAAAAAAAAAAAAAAAAAAAAAGTTTTGTGCATTTTTCTTCATACCTATGAACCCAGTGCTTAAGCCCCATGCAGGTCTACAAAGCCGAGCACAAAAGAGCAAAAGTGACATTAACCAACTATACCAAAGAACAGAAGACAAGAAAAGTGATACAACCACAGATACCAAGCAATTTGGTAAGTCTGTAGACATAGTTGGATAACCTTCCAAATTAAAAGTCAACATTTCATTTAATATATATTTATATAAAAGTAGGTGATACGTTAAATCAAATGAGGCAGAGTGATACGGTCTTGTAAATTGTTTTCATTGTACTGGAAGATTACTGACTGGCATCACCAATTAGAAAGTATAGTAGGGAACATTCAAAAATAAGTAATAATAATAATAATAAAAAAAAAGCCTGAAAATGAAATACAGGCACAGTAATGACATCTGTTGAAGTCAGAAAGCATAGGAATATAATCTGCAAACAAGAAATTGCACAGAAAAATATCTATACTCTCAGTTAAGTTGAAATGCTTCTTTACCCTTGCTTGTTTTTATGCTCTTTGACATGACTCTAATTTCTCTATTCCTCATCTATAACCTACAGTTAAGACCTTCTAGGTTTTCCCATGCTACTGTGAAAGTTTCCAGAAATGCCTTTAAGGTCTTAAACTTTTTTTTTTTTTTTTTTTTTTTTTTTTTTTTTTTGCTAAACTAAAGGAAGAAAAAACAAACAAACAAACAAACAAACAAACAAACAGGAAGGGAAGAATGGAGGAAGGGAGTAAGGAAGGAAAGTTCCCTCATTTAAAGTCTTAGATGAGAAAGTTCTTTTGCTTAAATACATGTGTTAAAGCACCCCAACAAGTTATTTCTACCTTTTGTAAGAAGTACTTGACCTCAAGCTTTGTTTTCTTATACCAAAAATATTAGAGATCCGAATCTGTTTTCTCAGGAACACTTTATTTTTCTTATTGAATACATTGTTAACTATTCACAAACAGATGTTTTCTTTACTTTTTTGTCATGGCAAGTACAACTGCTTCCTTCACACAAGACCTTGGTCTTGTCACATCAAAGTATGACAGGCTAGGAGCTGCCCAGATGATAAGAAGGCTGCAGAAACTTTAATTCCTATTGAGTACACTGTGAAAGTATCACAAAATCTCCTATTTTAGCCAGCTGTGAGGTTTCCAGAGGTTTCCACTTCAGCAAGTGCTGGATTAAGATTAAACTAGGCAAAATGCCTAAAGAGATACTGAATAGGTTTGATGCAAATTACGCTGTCCTGCTGGTTTGAAAGTACACATTAGTAGAATCATTAACCATAATCATCCTCAATTACAAGCACTGTAAGCACATGTACAGCAGTCCAATAGATGAAGCCATTGTTTGCATGCCATGACCATAATTTACAGACATGGCTACCTTATCCACAGTTTGATGCAAAGCTGCAATCTCCAAAATAATATGAATTATTTTTAACTCCTGAAATTAATGCAACTTTCATGCCTCTCTTTCTCCTAATTCCTACCAAGATAATCGTTCTCGTTATGTCTCATTATCTTAGAATATAAGAAATTTTCACTTTGGAGAAGATTCAGGGTGTTTTGTATGAATTCCTGTAAACACCCAGCAGTTCTCAAGTGTTCAACCTCAAAAGTTTTGTCTCATTAAATAGTGGTGTTGACAAGTTTCTACTGTCAAAAAAAACCAAAAAAACAAAAAAACAACACTAAATGGAGAAGGCACAGAGGGCACAGAGCATGCTAACACTGGAATAATGGAATGGAAGATATTAATAGAATTGCCATCCGGTATAGCGTTGCAGTCTTCCTACCAGTACTGCTTATGTGCAACGCCTGTAGCATGAACTGCTCACGTCCAGGTGGAAAGCAGAGGTACAGTAGGTTTTAATAATATATAAACTAGGGTGTGGTGTAGTGTATTAGGCGAATAGCGGGGACTCGGGCTGTTACGGGTAAGGTTCCACCTCCCTAATGAATATGCATGACGCAATCATGTGGGCGTGATAAGCCACGCCTATTACCTAGAAGGCTCGGTGCCAAGGTTATACCCAGAAGGCACTGTGCCAAGGTCATACCCAGAAGGCTCTGTGCCAAGGTTATATAAGGGTGTGTAAACTTGAATAAATTGCCATTTTGCCATGTGCTCGCTTGCTACTGTCTTGGCATCTGGCCCAGCCGCGAACAGTCAGGAATGAACACGGGACAATTCACTATTACAATTGGTGACCCCTCCGTGTGTCCTGACTGGGGCTGTTTATTCGGCTTGTTCCTGCTACGGTAGTGACATTTTTTTCGTCGCGGAGTAGACAGAAGCCCGGTCGGAGGAAAATCGGCCGTTATCCTTCGTTGTTGGGACATTTGCGCCAGATACTGACCGCGGGTTAGTGGTGCCATGGAAGCCGTGATTAAGGTACTCTTTTCTTCCTGTAAATCTCTCCCTCACAAACAGGCTCCTTCTAGGAAGGAGCTGTTTGCTCTCCTTTCCTTACTAGAGAAGGAGGGGCCGCTGGCGGTCCCCTCAGATATTTACGATCCTGCTACTTGGGATGGGATTACTTCTGTGTTGACACAGCGCATTCTTGTCACGCAGAAAGCCTCAGAGTTTAAGACCTGGGGTTTGGTTTTGGGGGCCCTTAAGGCGGCCCGTGATGAGAAACTCACTAACGATCGGGCAAAATCGCTCCTGGGATTAGAGCCTGGGGGGGGGAGTTCTGTCCTCTCCGGGGGGGGGAATCCTGCTCTCTCCGGGGGGGGGAATCCTGCTCTTTCTGGGGGGGGGAGTTCTGCCCTTTCTGGGGGGGAGAATCCTGCTCTTTCTGGGGGGGGGAGTTTTGCCCTCTCTGGGGGGGAGAATCCTGCTCTTTCCGGGGGGGGGAATCCTGCTCTTTCCGGGGGGGGGAGTTCTGCTCTTTCAACAGGCTCGGCTGCAGAGCAGACAGCGCTGGGTCCATCTGCCCCACCCTGCATCCCCTCTTCTCAAGAGGATTCGCAAGTCGAAGTTGCTCAACCTGTTGAGCAAGGTCTACACCAATCGCCCCCCCCCTACCCGGCAAACACGCTGTATCCTTCCCTACAAGCGGTGGTGGGGGAGGGTGGACAAAAAGGCGAACAAAGGAAGGGGGCAGGGCATTGCCCTGCTGCCACATTCCAATGGTATCAAGGATGGGCCGCAGCATCTGCAGCGGCTAATCAGGTTCTACCAGATTCCAGTCATTCCTCTGATAAGGAAGAGGCTGCCCCTACGCAGTGGGGCCAGCCCACATTCACTGATTGGGCAAAGGCTAGAGATTACATTCAAGCTGAAAATCCAGACACGCCTACTCTTGCTCTCCCTCTGGTGATTAGGAACGGGGTCTCTTCTTGGAAGCCTTTGGACTGCAGAGCAATTTCCCGTCTGTCAAAATTAGTCAAAGAGTTAGGATTAAGGTCCCCAGTTGTAATGTCAACCATTGAATTGCTTATGGCCCCTGGCCTGTTACCTTATGATATTGATAACTTGATGCGGGTTGTTTTTGACCCCATGCAACTCACTGTATGGCAGGATGAATGGGTTAGACAGCTTAAAGTTGTTGTGGCGTCAGCAAGACGCGATCCTGCCCATCCATGTAATCGGGGGGTCAACCGAACCACTCTTGATCGCCTGCAGGGTTTGGAGGATGAGATGGTGGGCAGCCCAGACTTCCAAGCATTGGAGTTAGTCGCAGGGGAAGTGGCTGCGCTCACAACTGCCGCCCTACAAGCGATGAAAGCGGTGGCTAAAGTTGCAGAGCCCGTGTATCCATGGGCAGATGTCCAACAGGGTCCAACAGAATCTTTCTCTGACTTCACGAATCGATTGCTTCGCGCTGTTGAGGGATCGGACTTGCCTAAAGACGTTCAGTCTCTGGTGGTCACTGACTGCCTTAAGCAAAAATCATTGCCAGACGTCCAGCAGATTATTAGGGCTGCGCCAGGTGAACTTAGGACCCCTGGAGAAATTATTAGGACTTGCCGATTGGATGCCTGGAGAGACCGGAGAACCGAGAACAAAAGATATCCAGGAAGACGCTCCTGTGGATGCTAAAGAAGAAGAAGGGACGTGAATCCCCTGACGAAGAATCTTTGCGGCCTACGAGAATTACTATGTTTACATCTATATACCTCCTGTGTTTATTGTGGTCACCAGTGGGGGGCATTCACTTGCTTAAACAGCCAGGAAACCTTTGGGTTACATGGGCTAATCAGACAGGGACTTCAGAATTTTGTCTCGCATTACAGTCAGCTACCTCACCCTTTCAAACATGCCTTATAGGGGTCCCAGAATGGGATGACTCTGCGTTTAAGGGTTACCTGGGGGAAAAGAATGGTTGTTCGCAGTTCTGCGATAAACAAGAAAGATCTTGGATGGTGACGGGAATCTTTGAAGAGAAACGTGAGCAAGAACGGATGTATGAGAGACTCTAATGAAGAATGAAGAACAAAAAGCGATCGGGTTGTTACGGGTAAAGTCACTTTATCATAGGGAGGGGGAAATGTAGTGTATTAGGCGAATAGCGGGGACTCGGGCTGTTACGGGTAAGGTTCCACCTCCCTAATGAATATGCATGACGCAATCATGTGGGCGTGATAAGCCACGCCTATTACCTAGAAGGCTCGGTGCCAAGGTTATACCCAGAAGGCACTGTGCCAAGGTCATACCCAGAAGGCTCTGTGCCAAGGTTATATAAGGGTGTGTAAACTTGAATAAATTGCCATTTTGCCATGTGCTCGCTTGCTACTGTCTTGGCATCTGGCCCAGCCGCGAACAGTCAGGAATGAACACGGGACAATTCACTATTACAGGTGTGGTGCCACTAAGGAAGTAATATAGTTGGAGGTATTGCAGTAGTTTTAAATTGTCTCCTACTCTTTTCACAAATAAAATGGCAGTTTTGTGAAATTATTTGTTATGTTAATGAGTGGGGTTAAAAATATACTCCTAGCTTCACTGAGATATTCTTCTCCACATTCCATAAACTTTCTTCTTCCATTTTTTTTCCATGAGCCCCCTTCTCATCCATGTAGTCTTCTGCGATGTTTGCCTGATTTCTTACTCTTAGGAATGCACTGACATTGAGCTTGGAAGAAATGGTGTTTGAATTCTGACCATCTTTCTTGGATCCCCTTACTTCCAGTGTTTTAACCCATGCAACAATGACAAATAGGTCCTTGCAGAGATCAAAGTTGACTGTCCTGAAGTACAGGACTGCAGTTCTATTTATTGCCTTTTTTCTTCCACGTAAGATCCTGAACACCACTATCCAAAGGTCACTGCATCCAAGGCTCCCTCCAGCCTTCACATTTGCACCAGTCCTTCCTTGTCTGTAAGATCAAACTCCAGCAGCACACTTCTCATTGTCTCCTCCACTACCTGTAGCAGAAAGTTATCTTCCACATACTACAGGAACCTCCTGGAGTGTGCATGTCTAGCAGTGTTGGTTTTCAGAAAAGATCGAGGTTGCTGAATTTTTTTTTGAGAAACAGTGCTTGTGATTGTGAAACTACTCCCAACTGTCTTCAGACTTCATCAGCTTCCTCTTCCTGATCACATGCCCCCCCTGTTAGTCTGCACCTTAATTCTCACCCACAAACATCATTCATTCCTAGGTGGAACTCAATGCATTCCAGTTGTTCTCTTACATAAAGAGCAACTCTACCACCTCTCCTTGCTGCTGTGTTTTTCCCAATAAAGATATTGTCATCCATTAGAATTCCAGTAATATGAACTGTCCCACCATGTGTCCATGATCACAGTAATATTGTGGTCCTGCAGCTACACAGAAATCTCTAATTCTTCCTGTTTGTTTGACGTGCTGCTTGAGTTTGTATACAGGCAATACGGAGAAGAAAGGGAAGCCAAAGATCATGCAGATTGCTGTCTATTACTTAATATCTGCTCAGTTAGAAAGAAGAGGAATTTAAAGTGGAGATGACGTTGGCTCTGAATGCTAGAGTCATAAAGTACTGGTGTTTGGAGGTGATATCAGCTTTGTTGTTAATCCTGGCTATGTTCATAATCTTCCTATAGTGAAAGTCTTCCATGGATGCCAAAAAGCATGCTTCACAGCATGTCCAGTTCAGTAAATTTCTGATGTAATGCACCACATGCAAAAAAAAGGGAGCACTGAAGCAGACATTGCAGTACTGTGAACAGTCTTGTTCTGAATTGGTGGAGGCAGCTCTCAGATTACAGAATCCTTACCACCAAACTGCCTAAAAAGGTGCACAGAGACAAGAGAGGGAAACAAACTAGTCCTAAAGTTTTCTCTCCAAGAACCTTCCATTAAGTTTTCAATAGGTTGCTCTCACACACACAAAGAAATAATTAAAAAAAAAAAAAAAAAAAAAAAAAAAAAAAAAGTAGAAGAATAAATTCTTTAAGTCTACTCTGAACATGATTTTGATCATGAGGATCTTCCAGCAAAAACTTTCAGGCTAGTAGTGCAGGACTCCTGAATCTCCTGAAAAAAACAAGATAAAACTAGCTCATCACAATTTGATACAGCTGAGAGCCTTTTAAATAACTTTCCAAAAAGCTTTGGGAACATATGAAGTACCTTTGGCCATCAGCATTAATGTTTCTGCATTTAGTAAGTAGTTACCGTAAACAGAAAATTTAAGCTCCACGTTTCTTTTTAGCTTTACATATTCACTGAACAGATTTCAACATAATAATCATGTTATTTATTTCTTGGTGAGAGTAAGGATTAGTTTGGCAACACAGAAGGAATAGCTGAGAATATGTGATGTGGCTACAAATAACTTCTACGGGCTTTTTGAAAGTTAATAGACTTACAGTTGAATCAGGAAAACATCAGTTGCTATTGCACTGTGGGCGGAGGGGTAGCGAATGGGAGGATTTCTTTTCTGAAAGTGTTTTGAACTGGTGTTGTTCTTGACCTTCGTGGTTAGTGACTAAGTCATTCTGATTTCACTCTTAATGTGCAGAATATTAGTTCCAAGAAGTCCAGGATATTCCTAGGGTCAGCAGAAAGCTTTCCTCAGAGCCAAATTACTGATCTTTATTCAAACATTGTGTAGTTTCAGCTAACTCAAGAATATCAGTCTTTGACCCTAAGCACATAAGTTGTCCTTTAAATGACATTCTGTAGCTCATGTCATCTTGCAGATAATATATTAATTCCTCCAGGAATTAAAGAAGAGAAGGGAAAGACTGTCTGTACCACAGCACCTAGGTCAAACTACCTTTCGGTTATTCCTGAGAACTCTTGTTGTCATAATCTGATCAAATAAGTCATGAGTATTACTCTGTTGATATCTTAAGAAAGTTCTTTTCAAACTTAAGATCTCAACTAACAATGGACAAACAGTGTTTGGTTAATTTTTTTTCTGTTTTCAGATGTATTGCACTAAGGGAGGCTGCAGAAGCCAAGAGCTTGAGATTCAAAAGAACAACAATAAAATCAATTCTTGCCAACTCAACAGATGTATCAACGTGCAAGCAAAATGTACATAGAATGAACACTGACTGTTCCTGAGTTATTTTAAGTTGCTGCATGGAAAGACTACTCAATTCAGAGCTGTTAATTCCTCTAAAATTTGTACCTATAAGTTCCATTTCCCCATCTCTCCAAAAGCAGTTTTGAGTCTTGGATCTCTACCAAGATCCCAAACAAAGTTCCACTTTGGGTCGTATTAGAAGGATCAGTATGGATTCATAGCTAAAGACGACATTTGTCTTTTAATGAGCTGTATAATGCAGTATAGGGAAAACTGTGTTTGTTTTACTAGACCCTGTATTACAAGACTAGCAATGGCCTTTTATAAATTCAACTGACAGATAAAACTGCTCTCATGACATAATTGGGAGTAACGTACAGAAAGTATGCCAAGGACATTCTGGAGCTGAAAATTTTCTGTCACACAGGTCTATGTAGCGTTGGGCTGTTCCTTTGCTGAGAAGGATGGCACCTTTTCATGGCTCTCCTGGCATCAGTATCTGCAGGTAAGGGCAAGGGTACAAACTCAGAATTCAGAGGGGAAGCAGGTGGCACATGGCTAACAGAAGGAGCTTAGCTGAACAAAGGAAAAAAAAAAAACAAACAAAAACAAACAAACAAACAAACAAAAAACTGTAATGCTTAGCTATACTAAAGACAAAAGAACCTATTAAGGAAACTGGTGCTGGACTGTGCAGATCATTATCCCCTTGTGAAACAAGATCTTTGGTCATGAAGAATGAGTTCCAAAAAACACTGTATGTCTAAATCCTTTTCTGAAATGCTGCCTTGCAAACATCTTGACTTTGCAAAACAGAAAATACTGCAAGGGAAGGCCTTCCTGTTTGTTGTTGTTGTTGATGTTTGTTTGTTTGTTTTTAATATTTCCTTCAAATATTAAATTACCTTCAAATGCAAGGAAAATACTGTAGCTCAGGGCTCTAAATCCTGAACTTCAGAGGTGTCTGAAATCAATTTATTTTCAATTGTGTCTCATATTTCAATTTTAAAATTGGAATCATGTTACTTGTCAGTTTCTCCTTTTTTAAATGTACTTACAATATGGAATCTACAAGAACTAATTAGAATACATAATTCCTATTTCCTAAGAAATTAAATATATATATATTATACTCAAAGTAACTTTTAAGAGTAAAGGAAGTTTAAAGTTAAATTTCAAATTAATTAGTTAAATAAATAAATATTAGTTAAATAAAGTTTTCATAGGATTTCATAGGATTTCGTAGGATTTCTTAATTTCCTGAAAATCCTTTATCATTAATACTGAGAATCATCATTATGTCAGTGTTTCAGAGTTGTGGCTTCATATACATCTGCCACCAACTTTTTTTTTTTTTTTTTTTTTTTTCTGAGTGGTGAGGCACTGAGACAGGTTGCCCAGAGAGGTGGTGGATGTTCCATTCCTGGAGGCACTCAAGGTCCTTCCAGCTCAAATGATTCTGTGATTCTATCAGAACAGGAAATAATTGCACCAGTGAATGTTTTTTGGATACAAGTCATTTGGAGAATGTAATACTCTCCCCAAGGAAATTATGGAGGTCCTATTACTCAACTTCATTGTAAATAGAATTAGGAAACTGAAAAATATGGATAAATTCTGCAAAAGGCAGATGGAAATAATGAAGGCAGCTCCTTTAATTCTAATTCTATTACAGGAAAGATAACACCACAGGAAGAGCAAGTCATCTTTTAAAGAGAAGCTTTTAATGAGGTTGAACATCTGAAAGACATATCCAGATGTACAGACTAAAATGATTGCATAGCTATCAAAAGGCAAATATATACGGGTAGTACAAATTTCCTCCTACTCATAGGCGTGTTAATTTCATTCAATCTCCATCCACTGTCTTTGCCAAATATTTTCCACTTTTATAACCCTTTTGCTTTTCAGCTTAGTTTCATACAGGATAAAATGTGTATATGATAATTACTGACTATGCACGTGTCATGTGTCTAGTTCTCCCAATTTCAAGAACATCTGAAGAAGCAGAATGTGTTTTACAGATAATTATGGACCTACAAGATGTATGAGAATAGGCATGAGGAAATAGAAGCCCTATCAGCATTTCATAGACCCTGAGTCAAGAGTGAAGGACATATGTACAAGTGCAAGAATCAGAAATAAAGCTTCAGTTGCTTAAGTCAGTTCTCACATCTCCCTTGCCATTTCAGTAAAGTACAAATCATACTCATCTGTGTACATGCTAAATAAAGTTTTTGTATTGTTTTGTATTTTTGTATTTCTTAGAAAAAGGCAAAATTGTATGCAATTTTCCCCAAGGTTGACATCAAGCAGTTCCAGCAACAGATTAGAAAGGAGATTTTCTTATTTATTTTTTTTTTTTTCAATATGGCAGTAATCTAGAATTAGCCAATAATAATAATAATAAACATTTCATTTATGTCTTGGCTGTTATGAAGTAAAACTTCATGAGAGACTCAGCTCAGATCTCAGCAAGCTTTTCTGGAGAAGAAGACAAAGCATCCAGACATAACTAAATATTTCTACAATCAGCTCCTAATGATGACAGGCAGTGAAGAAGAAATCAATCATCCTCATGCTCATGCAGAATTAAGACAGCCATAATTGGAAAATAGGAGAGATGGATGGATAAGATTCAATATTTCCTGTACCATTATTCAGCATTCAGTATTTCCTATACACTGTAGTGGGCTAGCATAGAACAATTGACTGTTTCAAGGTTTTTTGCTGTTTTTGTTATTCAATTATTTGGTTTTTATTAATTGAAGAAAAAAAAGGATTTTAATTTTGCAGTTTAATAATGTTTGGGTTTATTAAATATTCAGCATATCATGCAAAGATGGAACAGAGCTCAAAAAGATACCACTGAAACAGAAAAGCATCTGAAAGACACGCTACACACCTATCATAGGGCTTAAACAACCAGACTAGATCCTTTCTGTTGTGCCTTGTAAATATTATATTCTGGAATTATGTTTGAATCTCCTCTACAGCACCTCAGGATAAAATCTGCTAGTTATATTATATAAATACATAATAAATATATATTATATAAATATTCTTATATTCTACAGCAAGTTTTAGAATCATAGAATCTCCTGAGTTGGAAGGGACCCCCAAAGGCCATCTAGTCCAACTCTCCCACAATGAACTTGAATAATTTTTCCATATCTCCACTGTATTTCTTTAAGTAGTAGTAAACACATAGACAGTACATGTACAGCCTCATACAATTTAGTTCCTTTATGTTTATGTTTGATATCTAATATATAATCCCAGAGAGTCACTGAGAAAAACTTATTTTTCTCTATACAACTATGGCTTCCACATTTTAGCCTATTAAAAGCTTAACATCATTTCACCCCAAAGATATGTTGACTGTAATCTTACATTTCACCTATCATGTGGTAGATGAAAGTTTGTGTAAATGCACTGACCCTTTCTTTTTTCTAGCCACATTTGTCACTTGATAGCATGCAGTCTTTAAGAAAGCTATGGCCACCTTAGACTTCTCATATTCATTGAGCCATTCTCTTGGCAGTTAGGTGTTCTGTCATTTTGAAAGGATTACCCTGCATTATACTTTGGTGTCAACCTACCCAAAGCCATAAAATGTTGTCAGTAATGGATCTCTGCTATTCTTTTTTCCCCCTTCTGTACTGTTACACTGTCAAGACAGTCAAGACTTCCAGAAGGCAGAATCCTGCCTCTTAAATCCTCTTGAAAAGAACAGAGGTTTAGAAATGCATACGCAGATAGTATGACAGAATTTTCTAGTAAATTTATCATGGGACTACATGGCTCATTTGGACTTGTAATTTGCTGCTTGAGAAATGATGATATGTGGTGATATGAGAGTCAACACTTCTCAAAATCAAGGATTATGGTCATTTTGCTATCTTTGAAGAAAAAACTTGGTAACACTGCCAGTGATGCTGGGAGTACTGAAAAGAAGATTATGGTCAAGGCTTGCATTTATATCTGAATAAGTTGGATCTCGGGCCATATTGAGCATCTCCATGGGAGAGGATCAGAACTAAGGAGTAAGCTCCCTTTTTTTTATGCTTTTTAAGTCCAAGATATTTTTACCGTTCTGTGTATCTGAGATTTATCATGACCCTGTAAATTACAGCATACTGATTTTCTGCATGCTGTAGCTCTCCCATGTCAGCAGTTCATCTCTCTGATCTGGCAAATCCCTATAGAGTGCCCTGTTACAATATAAGCAATTGATGGGGGGATAGTATGTACCCCATGAAATGAACCACCATGTAATATATATTTGTCCATCACATCCTGTTTTGATCTTATAACCATTTCCTCAGTGGACTGCACCTTTTACAAAGCTTCTCTGCAAATGAAAAAGGAGAATCGCTATCACAAAGTGTCTGTCTTACCCTCTTCATAAAGTTAAAACTCACTCTGCCCTCAAATAATGAGAAGAAATTACCTGCCTCTCCTTTGCTACAGTTTCTGAAAAGACTATGGATACATACATAAATAAAAGGATTATCCTCCCCCAGCAACTTTGGTCAATGCATCTGAACATCACATCACCAAAATCAGAATTGTGTCTGTGTTTGATCTAAATGGAATATTTTCCTTCTTTTCCCTTTTCCCTTTCCCTTTCCTTTTCCTTTCCCCTCCCCTCCCCTTCCATCCTCTCCTTAAATATAAAACGTCACCTAAAATGTATGAAGTGAACTAAACTGATTGTTTCACATTGCACTGAATCATCTCTAGAGTGCATTTCCAGTACTAATTTCTTACTGAAGGAATTTTTCAAGTTATTTTCCATAACTTTTTCCTCACACTAATTATATTGGGGATATTATAAACTCATTAATAATTATTTAGAAACATTCTGTTCTTTTTGTTTTATTTGTGTGAGTATAAAATTCACTTTTATGTGGATAATTCATTATTATTAAATTCTAATCACAAATTATCTATTATTTAGTACTGTTTTAAAAATTAAAAAGTGCAAAATATTAATATTTACTTTCTTAAAAGTAAAAGGCTTGTGAGAATAATGTTCCTGGGGCAGAAATCCTTCTTCATGGAAATTATAAAACAGGTGCTGTAGAACAAATCCTATACTTAGGACACTAGCCTCAGGCTTGATTTCAAATTCCCTGACAGGACTGCATTTAATTCATTTAAGCCTGTATTTTTCAGTCGTAACTTTGATATTTTAGGTATTTGTAAAATTGGGAAAACAGCACTTCCCTGTCTCAAAAAAGGTATCTAATAATAGCATTATTGACAAATTGAAGTAAAAGTTATGTACTCCCGTAAGTTCTATTTCAGCTTCCACCAGTTCCTTTTGCAGCAGTGTCTAGCACTCTCATGTTCTCTAACACTAAAGAGTGTTACATTACCTCCTGTACATCTGCATGGAGAAGGAGAGGCTGCTCCTCCGCACTAAGGCTCATCACGTGGTAGGCACCAATTCGTTTACCTACCTTCTCTTTTGCCTTTGTACAGTTCTGTTGTCTGTCATTCAATGTGTCAACTCACATCTAGGTAGCCTCTATGCATGAAGAGAATGGGTATTTTTGGCAACCATATTAGGTTTATAAGGAGGGCTTATGATAGGGCCTTTCATTATTTGTTTCCATTTGAGGTTTTATACACTTACCTTATGTGAAACTTATTGTTTCACATACTTTACCATTTCAATTAATGCTGTCCATAATCTAATATGGATTAAGTGTAAAGCATCTGGGTCTGAATTTATAGAAATACAAAAATACAAAGCCAGATCTTTTTTTTTTTTTTTTTTTTTTTTTTTTTTTTTTTTTTAGCAGTGTAAATAAACACCATAAACATCTCACCAAGTTTGTTTTCTAGTGTTTAACCACTTCATTCTCAATATGACTGCCAAACATAAAGCTACAGTTTTTTCTTGCACTTTGATTATAGGACTACAGTGAAATGCAATACTTTTTGGAATGACTTAGTATATTTAAAAGGTCAAATGTATATTTTTATTGGATATTATCTTTGCTAAAATATTCTTGAAGTGATAGATACTTGCTTAACCTCAGTAATTCTCTACCTCCTTCAAACCATTCTTACAGCAAACTGCCATTCTTACAGCAGACTGCCATTCAATATTATTCTTCCTGAAAATCTAAAATGTTTTAGTAGGTATTTTCTTCAGTATATTGTATTTCCTTGACATTAGTAAGGTTCCAATGTGTTAAGATATGTCAGATATCATAAAAGTATTCCATCAGACAGATTTCACAGCCTATGTAAAAATGTATTATTTGAGGTATCTATTTGATCTATTTGTGCTTTTTAAATTAAAGATCTGATCCAATTTTAATTCCCATGGACACTAGCTCTAACCTTTACTAGTCTGAACTTATTTTGTGGATGTTAATGTCTGTTGCAACAATAATTATTTCATGACTAAACATCAAAGATCAAAAGTAGTCACTGTTGAAAACATTGATTAAAATTCTGTTAAATATGCTATTCATATTTTTTTTCCTTATAAGTTATCTGAAAATACTACACAGATTAAGATTGTTACCCAATTTTTTTCAAGAACAGATTTACTATACAGTTATTATGTTGGTGAACAAACATCCAGGTGCACAGTTGTTCCTGATATGTGGATATTTCTAATAAATGTTATGATTTTGTTTATAAAGAAATTGTAAATTTGGTAGTGCATACATTAGCATATACTTTAAAGTACAAAATTTACAGCACATTGAAAATGTAAAATACATCACATTAAAAAGAAAGGAACAGTCCTCCTGAGAAAAGGACCTGCTCAGTTCCATGTCAAACTTACTCATCATTACAGCCTTGCAGAATTTAATTATTACTCATGTTGAAGACAAGTCTAACAGAAATGGTGCACGTGTTGCAGAGGGCAGTCAGATCTAGGATCCAGTGAGTAACACATTAAAATAAATAGACTTCTTGGTGTACAAGGAATTCTTATGAGACAGTAAAAGCAGTTGTGATTTCTGAATGCTATTTAATATTTTTACTAATATGGGTGTAACTGAATGCAGAAATTAACCTTACATGATTTAATACTCATAAAAAGTAATAGGGGTATTTTGCATCAATTAAACATGAACTGACTCTTTGAATCATGATGTTAAATGAAATATAGCAGATGATCATTATTCATAGGCTAAAAAGGGAGCTTTGGCTTGGCATGCATAAACAGAAACTTCTGTAAAAGTCCAGAAGGGTCTTATTAATTTTCCAGAGCTTGATTAGTAAATCTGGATATAGAAGGAAATGGCAGATAAGATGTTGCCAAACCACATAGAGCCAGACATTAGTGTAGGTTTTAAACCCTTCAGACAGAAGTTACCCACCTTTCATTTCATGTATAAAAGAGGGTAGAGGAAACCAGTTTTGGAAAACAGCCTCTTCACATTCCTTAATGTTCAGATCCATTACATTACTGGGTTTAGTATTAATCACTACAAACAAAAATAAATTCTTGTGGGCATCTTAATGAAAACCTCTACCCAAGAAGCTCTAATTATAAAAAAGACATGCAGCAAGCTGATATTTATTTCCAAATGACTGTGACATGTGAGACTGATATTGGTATTCTCTTTCTTACTACTGCTACTCTGCCAAACACTAACTCCTATGAAAGGCATGGAAGAAGTACTCAAAACACACCATTTCAGAAGTGTTAAATCAAATAGTGGTCATCATCTGGTGAGCTGTGGAAAGCAGCTGGAGGTATCAACACCCAGCACACACACAGCTGGATCTGAACAAAAGGACATCTGGTAATGGTCTTCATCTGTGTCAGGAATAGGATAGAAAATAACTGAAATTAATTTCATCCCATTTCAAAATTAATGGCTAGCTCATTGCCTAATTTCTTTATTAATTCATGGAGTCTTACCTTACCAAAGGTACAGAAGGAAGACTTTGAAGTGCGTGGATAAATAAAAGTACAGAAGCACGTGTCCATTAGGAAGGCTTGAAAATAATTCAATGAGAAACATAAAGAGACAGTAGAAAATAAGAGATTTGGTAAAGGTCCCTCCGTTTGGAATTAATTATAAAAAATTTTCTGTTTTCCTCATTTGCTCATGATTCTCTGTGGTGAACATTTAAGAGTAAGGAAAGCTACAAATTTAGAGGAGAAGTATTTTTTCAACTGAAACAGACTACTGACTGATTTGAGGGAAGGGGAAGAATGGCCGTGGCCACTCCACTAGTTGTGTTAGGTTCTTCAGTAGGATGTACCTTGTTCCAAAACATGTTTGCTCACATCTCAGATGGTACCAAAGAGCATATGAATGAAATTTGTCCGTTTGTGATACAGGCGACTGAGTCTGGAATAATTGTATTCTATCTGTTTGCCTGTATTTTTTCAGTAGAATACTTCTCCAGACTTCAACCTCATCTTAAAAGACTGCATGGAAAAGTTAGATAACAAATTATAATGTTTTATTAAACCTTGAAAATAGTCTTCCTGTCTTTATTAGGCTGATAAAATACGTTATCCAAATCACAAATTAATTTGAACAGCTCCTGCAATAATCTCCAAATCATTTTTAAAGATAATGAACTATATATGATTACATTAGATCTAAATGGAAAATATCCAAAATACTCATGAAACATCATGCAGAAACTGATTTTTAAAGACATTACTTTGGGAAAAACTCTTGAGTGAGTACATGTCTGTTACTATCTTTGAATTTTCTGTTTTGCATGACTTGCTCAAGGGGAAATGAGGGTTAGACTTATAGAAAGACCCTCATCACCGTCAAAAAAATTCTACTGCTACAAACATGGCATCATCTTCCCTAAAATGTTTGAATAATTAGTAACATGTAGTAATAAAAAACAGCTGAATCCCCAAGTGTTTGTGTTTCCCTTTTTCACATAATAATACATGGCAGATATTTCCTGCTGTTCCTCAAGATGTGCCTGAAGAAGTGAGGAATTTTCCTTTCCTAGAGTAGGATATTTTTTCCTCCTTTTTTCCCCAGAGTGCTTTATGACTCTGTCACTTACAGCACAATTGATCCCAGAGGAGGTAATGTAATAAATGCTCTGAAATAAAAAGCAGTGTGCATTTCACATTTAATGCCACAGTAATATATTCGCAACTTAACATAAAAATGGTACCTATTTCATTTCAGAGACTTTCGATTAAATCTTTTTTTTTTTTTTTTTTTTTTTTTTTTTCTCTTCTAACATTAGGATGCTGGTAGCTGAATAGCATCGAATTCATTTTCATTGTGCTTTGTCTGTGTAGGTGTGATATGTGTAATTGAAAGTTTGACCATCTTTTCATTATAGGAAGACTAAGCTCATCCATCAGTGCCAGAAGCAGGAAGTTAGTGCCATACATCAAATATCATTTAGCACATGCACATCATTTACAGGGATCAATTATTATAATATTTATTTTAAAAGGTGCAGGTTGAGACCAAGAAAGTGAGACATCCATCTTTATCACTTACATACCTTTAATTCCTAACAATGTTAACCACAAATTTGGTGGTACAGCCAGCCACACTCTGAATTTTGTACAGGTAATAATTTTTAATTTCATTTAGACATATCCCAATTTATCTTCATCATTCATCTCATAGAATTCAATAACTGCTTGTTTTATGGATCCAGTTAGAAACCCCTTGCTGAATGTCCTCAGCAACAGCAAGTTGTTTTTGAGCAAGAAGTGACTACATTAGCTGACTACTTCTGCTAAGACATGAGTTTAAAAAAAGAGGTTGAAAAGATACTAATTTTCCTTAACCCTCGGTGCCTCAGCACAGGCTGAACTGTAGTTCTTTCCACTCTCAGTGCTCCTTGTTGTGACAATTCACAGAATCACAGAATTGTAGGGGTTGGAAGGGACATTTATTGGAAACATATCAGAAAAGCATATCTAATACTAACTAAAATTTGAAGTTATTTTCTTATTGATTAATTTTCTTTTCATCTACTTATAATTCCCCACAACCAACCCTAATCTACCCATTTCCTTCAACCTGTTCTTTTCTCCCCCAGCTTGTCCTTCTTTGGTAGTGTAAGCCTGAAATTTAATGTCAGGGAGCCTGCTGCTAGCTTTGATGTTAATAATTTACCCAAATTGGCAATAGATATAATCACTTTTTAAGTGTTATCAAGGACAGCCGCTGTGAAGAAAGTCAGTGTGTAAGATGGGTGTGGAGAGGAAATATTGCTAGTGGAAAGGGGGAGGGGTGGGTTATTATATATGCACAACATCCACAGTCATACCCCAGGATTAAGTGAAAGATTCTCTGTCCTGTATTTCTGCATTAAAAGATAGCTAGAAAGGCAGTAGCTATCTCCCTACTGAGAAAACTGATAACACACAGATTTAAGAAATGAAAGCTCAAAATTCCCAGTCATAGAAGAACAGAATGGAAATAAAAAAATATATCAGTCGATTCCACTGAAGTCAGAAGTTAACAGACAGAATTAAAAGGAGGGTAGAACTCACAGTTTCCTATAATATTATCTTGTGAATGTTTTTGTTTGTTTGTTTGTTTATGTAGTGTGTGTGTTTACATGTATGCCTGTGAATACAAATGATGTTATATAGGAGCCATGTACCATCATGCTGTGTATGCTAGAGTTGCTCTTAACTGCAGGGAAGCTGAATGAGGGAAGCTTTCCCATTTCCTGCCTTTGGGTGTAAGATGAACAAGAACACATGAAGACAAATGCACCATTCAGAGATTCTCACCCTTCAGTGTGAGTCAGAGCCAAAACCAAAAGACATCTGTTTGTTCCCTAAACTTAAATCCCACTTGCCTTTTTGGGATGATATCCTGTAGTAAGATGGAACTAGTTATTCAAGTTGTCCCTTGTGCTTGCCTCTTCTTATGGGTAATTAGTGATAGGACAAGAGGTAATGGCTTTAAGTTGCACCAGGTTGGGTATTAGGACAAATTTATTCTCAGAAAGAGTGGTGAGGCATTGGAGGAAGTTGTTCAGGGAGGTGGTAGGGTCCCCATCTCTGGAGATGTTCAAGGAACATGTAGATATGGCACTGAAGGACATAGGTTGATGGTCTTAGTGATCTTTTCCAACCTTAATTATTCTGTGGTTATATGATTAAAAAGTGTGAAGCTCACACATGTAGAGAAGTGGGAGAATATAAGAATGTACAGAAGTTTTCCTTCCTGAGGCTTTTACTTGGCTATGGTAGGAGAGGGTAGGTAAAGCCTAGGGATGCAGCATGGCCTCACACTATTCCTTACTAAGCAGCATGTGAATGCTTGGGCAAGAACTTCAGATATTGCACAGTGGTATTTTACAGAGGACACCTATTAGAGGTCCCAGGAAAACTATATTAGCAGAGAAATGTGCAGCCACATTTTACATGAATCATTAATTTTGCTGGATCTGGCAGACCTCTCCAGAAACCTTGAAAAATGCTGAGGACTAACTTTGCCAGCATTTTGAATCCACTGTTATGAGTATGATACATCCATATATTTCTGGCAACAGTGTGGGAAGTTGTCTTTGATCTTTAGATCTACATTCCAATGAGAAAATTCAGTTTTCTGTGTTTTTTTCAAGTGCTGAGAAACTTAATACTCTTGGGAGTCAATGAACTCTGTAATAGATTTTAATACCCATTAAGTGATTACTTCAGAGAATAGGATACTGTGGGCAGCTGGGGCAGCATTCACCTGTGAACTGTCTCTCTCCAACTCTGCAGAATAATGGGTTAGATCAGAAAAAAGAGATCTTATAACAATGATATAATAATCTTTAAAAAAATCAAACCCTACAGTAATAGAAGTTATAAGCTGGTGGCAGTTCAGGACTGCTGAATTCTTGGAGTTTTAGACTTTGCTGACCTCTTACCTTTTAATCTAAGGCAGCAAGGAAAAGGCAATGTAAGTATTAAGTAGTTGTATGTGATGATTTAATTCTATCTGCAATTAGATGAAAATATCTTGAGGAAAAATAAAGAAAAACTTTGCAATACGTTAAGAATAATTTAACCTTTACTTGAGTTCTAATTAAATTGTTTGTTTCCTTTCACAGCGTAAAGAGGTTCAAGAGGGACTACAACACTACTGGCCACATTTCATTAACAGGTCATTAATTTCTCCTGTTTTAAATCATTTTAGTCACCTTTTCCAGGCTGTACTGACTGTCACTCTTTTATCTTCTTTCCATCTAAGAGGAGAGGTCATATGTGTGACACTGTCTCCAGCAGACATAAGTAAGCAGAAAAACAGTTTTCAAAAGTAGTATTCAAGCACTGTGTGAATGTATGTCTGTATCTGTAAAATCCAAAACAAAACACTCAACTGCCCACGCACCTCCAGTGGATAGAGGGAACAAATGTGTTTTAGGTGCTACTCACATTGATCAGAGCAGCACTGAAAGCTTTTCTGGTATTACAACAATATTCTTTTCTGGCATTGCTCTAACAGTATGTAGCGGAAAAATAGATAAATAGCCACAAAATAAACCAGCACCTTTGCATCTCAGGAAACAGCTCAGAGCAGCTGAGTCTCCTCACAATAAAGTAACAAAATAGACAATTACAATTAAATGTACATTTTGCTCCCCCTTTCACAAAATATAAACTTTAATTCTAGTGTTCGAGTTAGTAGATGGTTGACAAGCAAGTGGTATATATGTTAGAAATAAATAATTAAACTCTTGATGGTGAAAGGCAATAAATAATGAAATTTATTGTTTCATAATATGGTAGATAGCCTCTGCAAGCTGAAGTAGATTTGTATATGCATCGGATTTGCTCAATAGGCAAATAAATAAATAAATAAATAAACCTAACCTTTTCAGTTAAAATGTTACCACTTTTCAAAACCATTTAAAACTCTGTTCTGTCCTGGATGGATTCTTCCCCAGAACAAATTTGTTGTTGTTGTTATTATATATATATATATATATATATATATATATATATTTGCCTTGATCAGATCAACAACATTATTAAGGTTATTTTTAGAAAATGAGAATCTAGTAATTTTTGACATCTTGTCTGGATGTCAAAGGAACATAGCACAAATAATGATTACTGGATCACAGAGTAATGAAAATTTATTTTGAATATGCCCCACATGACAAAGGAATATAAAATTTGTAATTGCAGCTGCAACAGCCGCAGTGAACTTTATGCACGAACAAACATGCACAAATCTACGTATAAATGCTCTTTTGTGAATACAAACCAGTAATTGCAGTCACATGCAAATAAACACTCAAACAATACCTTAGTGATCATCTGAATATGAGAATAGGATTTTTTGCTGACATATGAATTATGTCCAGTTTGAAATGAACTTTTTACGTTATATATTTTTGTTTTGTTTGAATATTAATTTAAAACCAAATTGAAAGAAAAAAAAATTAGTTGGACTGCAGCTGAGTGCAGTTAAAATGTCCTCACTACTATCTTTCAAATAGTTTACTTTCAAAGCAATTCATAAGTTTGAATGCATTACACTTATATATATATGTATATATATATACACACACATATATATATATGATAAAAAGATGTTCTTTTTTTAAAATTAAAGCCTGACTAAAAGGAGCATTATTCATATTTATATATTTCTGTCATTACATTAAAATAAAATAATAAGTGATCTTTTTAAAGAGCATGTTAAAATAACTTATCTGGGTCTCTTCATGTATCTCCAAAAAGATGGAGAGAGAATTACTCAGGTAGTTGGCTGTGTTGCTCCAGCTACCTTCACCTGTTAGTGGGTCATGCCGTCTATCCTTATGTCTTTTTTCCATTATTTTTTTTCCTGAAGGTCAGTATTAGACTAATCACAGAATTTTTAACTTTCTTTACCAAAAAAAGTGGATTTATTTGTTTGCTTTGGTTTGTTTTTTCCAACCAGTACCCAATATCAAGTAACTGAATAACTTGTCATCTTAATAATTATACCATAATAGAATATACCAATTGTATTAAAATAATTTTCCAGTCAAGATTTTATGTTTGTACAGCTGCTTCTGAGCTCTCAGAGCAAAAAGTGTTTAACAGTATGGGGTGTCCATCTGACCTAACAAATCTAAATAACATTTTATGAAGCATAAATCTTGTCTCTATTTCAGCTGAAAATAATCCAGACTGATAGTGGTATTTTTTTTTATTTTTTTTATTTTTTTAATTTTTTCATTTAAATACCTGTTTCACATAAAGAGGATGTTTTCTTTTTGTAAATTAACAATACAAACAGCTGCTTGGGGCCATGCAGATACTTGACACTACCTCAACTGGCATCTTAGCAGGGTTGCTGAGACTTCTGGTTTCTTCATCAGTGATTGTGAAGTGAGCATATACATGAGGTATGAAGTGATGTTCTTTAGCCTCCATAACAAAATGAATTCTCTCAATGCCTTTCAGCATAGCACCACCATGCTGGCAGTTTGCCATCTGGAAAACTGACATTTGCCTCCCCAGGGTCTGCTGAATAGAACTGCTGAGTGATAGCACTTGTATCTAAAGGAAAGGGAAAGGGATCAGCAAGCTTGCTGAGCATGAATGAGAGAAACACTGATGTTTTCCTTTTAAATAGCAGGAACGCTTGGCCTTTCAGAGTGTTTGTATTTGGTGTCTTTTATCATAAAGGTGCTTTTGCATGAAAAGAACAATGAAGGAATGTAATAAATTCCAGTCTTCTCCTGTTTCAACTGGCAAGTAAAGGCTAGTCTAGGTTTTGAATAACTTATTTATTTATTTATATATTTATTGTAAGATATAGCTATGGGAAGCTAATCAGAGTTTAAATCTGCCAACCTGCATTTCAGAGAGGGTAATGTCAGAAGTTTGCTTTGTAATAAAGCATACTCCAACATCCAAGCCAAGATGTGGAGCCAAACATCAAACATCAAGACTTAAACATAACATTTTTAACAGAATGGTGAACATTCTACGACAGTTTTGGGCTTCAAAATTGAAGACACAGTTTGATAGAATGTGCTATGTTTTGGAAATGATTAAAAAAAAAAAAAAAAAAAAAAAAAAAAGCGCATATGATGCAAACTCTTTAACTCCATCCAAACAGTGAAAATTTAGCTCTGGATTAATCTGGTTATTTTCTCGGGCTTTCAAATGTATGCTGTGCTCATCATCTCACAGATGCCATGTCTTTTCTTTGCACTTCCCAATAATCTGAACAAGATGTAAGTTCTTCACATAGACATGTTCTAGTTTCAATGAGGTTGCAAATTTGATCATTAATTTATTTTTATATTTCATATTCTGTGTTGAATATGGAAACTGGAAAGCTTCAGTGCATAGTTTACATTTTTTAAGGAAGAAAAATTTCAGTTATATCACTTTTGAGTAAAGCAGTCACTATTTAAAGGAAGAGATATAATGTCTTTATTACACCAAAGTGCAAGCATCATTTCTGAAATAAATATGAAAATTCTTAGTCTTTTATGGCAGACTACTTAATACTTTTCATTTCAAGGATTTCTCTACTGCTCATAGAGATAAAAAGATGCTCTTCTATTTCATAAATGCATTATATGAGCAGAAATGTCATGTCAAACCATTAAAACACACTCAGCTGGCTGCCAAAATGATTACATTACAGTCAGTTTTGCTTTGTTTTGTTTTTCCTAAGGATAGCACTAAAATGTCTTTTAGATTCTTAGGATATAGATAATGAATAGGCCCACAGTGTTTTTCTTGGTAACCTTGGAGTTCTGGAGGGTGGACTTTGAATTGTTCAGAAGACTAGTAGGGGGAGTCCCCTGGGATTCAGTCTTAGAGAGTAAAGAGTCCAAGATGTCTGATCACTCTTCAAGAAGGAAATCTTAAAGGCACAGGAGCAGGCTGTTCCCCTGAGCCGCAAAATGAGCCAATGGGGAAGAAGACTGGAGTGGATGAATAGGGAGTTATTCTTGAGGCTCTGGGAGAAAAAGAGAATCTACGTCCTGTGGAAGAAGGAACAGGCCACTCAGAAAGAGTACAGAGAAGTTGTTAAGATGTGCAGAGAGAAAATCAGAAAAGCAAAAGCCCACCTGGAACTCAATCTGGCCTCTGGGGTAAAAAGGAACGCTAAACTCTTTTACAAATACATCAACCGTAGGAGGAGGACTAAGGAGAATCTCCGTTCTTTACTAGATGAGGCTGGGAATGCGACTACAGAGGATAAGGAAAAGGCAGAGGTTCTGAATGTCTTCTGTACCTCTGTCTTTAAAGGTCAGAGCAGTTATCCTCAGGGTACTCCACTCTCTGATCTGGTAGTCTCAGCTGGGGAGCAAACTAAACCTTACACAATTCAGGAGGAAACAGTCAGTGACCTACTACTCCAACTGGACTACCACAAGTCCATAGGGCTTTATGAGATTCGCCCATGCTGAGGTGATAGCTGAGCTGCTTTGCATCATCTATCAGTGCTCCTTGTTGGCTGGTGAGGTCTCAGAAGACTGGAGGCTTGCCAATGTGACTCCCATCTACAAGAAGAGTTGTAAGGAGGACCTGCGGAATTACAGGCCTGTTAGCCTGACCTCAGTGCCAGGGAAGGTTATGAAGCAGATTGTCTTGAGGGAGATCACTCAGCGTGTGTGGGACAAGTGGGGGATCGGGCCTAGGCAGCATGGGTTCATGAATGGCAGGTCCTGTTTAACCAACCTGATCTCTTTCTATGATCTAGTGACCTGTCTGGTGGATGAGGGAAAAGCTGTTGATGTAGTCTACCTAGACTTCAGCAAAGCCTTTGACACTGTCTCCCACAGTATTAACCTGCAGAAGCTGGCAGCCAGTGGCTTGGACACATATACTCTTGGCTTGGTAAGGAACTGGCTGGAGGGACAGGTCCAGAGAGTGGTGGTGAATGTAGCTAAATCCAACTGTCGACCAGTCACAAGTGGTGTTCCCCAGGAGTCGGTGCTGGGGACTGTCCTCTTCAGTACTGATGACCTGGATGAGGACATTGAATATACCCTCAAGAATTTTGCAGATGACACCAAGTTGGCTGGAAGTGTTGATCTGCCTAAGGGTAGCAAGGCCCTACACAGGGATCTGGACAGGCTGGATAGCTGGGTTGAAGCCAGTGGGATGAGGTTCAACAAGACCAAATGCCAGGTCCTGCACTTTGGCCACAGTAACCCCAGGAAGTGCTACAGACTTGGGGCAGAGTGGCTGGAAGACTGTATGGAGGAAATGGACTTGGGGTTATTGACTGATGCCCTGCTGAACATGAACCAGCAGTGTGCCCAGGTGACCAAGAAGGCCAACGGCATCCTGGCATTCATCAGAAAGTGTTTCCAGCAGGAACAGGGAAATGATTGTTCTCAGTCCTGGTGAGGCCACACCTAGAGTACTGTGTCCAGTTTTGGTCCCCTCAGTGCAAGAAAGACATCGAGGCACTAGAGTGAGGTCAAAGAAGGGAAACAGAGCTGGTGAGGGGTCTGGAGCACAGCCTGTATGAGGAGTGGCTGAAGGAGCTGGAATTGTTCAGTCCGGAAAAGGGGAGGCTAAGGGGAGACCTTATTGCACTCAAAAACTACCTGATGGGAGGTTGTAGTGAGCTGGGGCTCGGCCTCTTCACTCATGTAACTGGTGATAGGACTAGAGGGAATGGCTTTAAGCTGTGCCAGAGGAGGTTCAGGCTGAACGCTGGGAAATGCTACTTCTCTAAAAGAGTGGTCAGGCAGTGGAATTGGCTGCCTAGGGAGGTGGTGGAGTCACTGACCCTGGAGGTGCTCAAGGAATGTTTGGATGTTGTGTTGAGGGACATGGTTTAGTGAGAATTATTGGTGGCTGGTGGATGGTTGGACTGGATGATCTTGTAGGTCTTTTCCAACCTTGGTGATTCTGTGATTCTGTGATTCAGACTGGTTTTGTGAGCAGATATGAGAGTTTGATTGAGGTTAATTAATTTTATAAGTTTAAAAGGAAGGTCTGTTTTCCCTACTATTAGGTGAAACAAGGGAAATGGGTAAGTCTCCAGCAGGTACCTCAAAATAAAAATAGAAACCAGAAACCAACAATGATGTTAAGACCTTTCTTGTTAACTTCATATAAAGTTACATGTAAAACTCTAGTTCATGCTTTTGAAAGCTATGATCAAAAATTCACTTAATGCCTTAGGAAAAGAAGGAAGGGCCAGGTTTTGTAGTAAGCATTTTTAATAAGTTCCATGAGGTAACACCACAGAGTGCACTACATAATATTGATTTTTTGTACATCCCAAACAATCCTTGATGACCAAAAATCAAGGTGGATCTTTCTATGAAGACAGCATACATGGTTAGGCAACTTCTCATAAGTAAAAGAATTAATATAATGATAGTAAGCAGAAATAAGAAATATATGTCACCTGCAAATTTATGAAGAAAAAGTAAACAAACTTGAAAAGATTAATGATGTAATTTAGATTAAGACTGTAGTGTGGTGCTTGAATATATCCTACTGTTTCATTTTCCTAAGAGTAACCATGCAGTATATCTAACTGATTATATAGTAGAAGAGGGGTAAGAAAAACAGGTATAAACAGACAGCTAGATTGCTCAAAGCCTACTTTGAGGACAGGTTTTCTTTCCCGGGTATTCAATTTAATACAGATAAGTAAATAAATAACTCTTACAATATATATAATTTTTATATCTTTTTTCTTAAAAAAGTTTTGCCATAGATGTTTATATATTTTTTAAGCTTTCTCTAGGTTTTTGTTTGTTTGTTTGTTTGTTTTTCTGAAGGCAAATCTACAGTATCATGACTATCATTTGCTAATAATTAAGTTACTTTTGCATTCAAATCTTTTCTTATGTGGACATTATGTCCTACCTGAGACTGTGAAATAGGTGGCATGTGGTCTTTCCTGCCTGTCTTCCATACATCCATTCATTCTGCATGTTCTCTTCCCTTTCCTTGTCCCCCTCCCCTTGTCTTTTTCTCATTAATTTTCTCATTTTCTCTCTATTTCTTCCTTCACATCTTGGAAAAATGAAGTCTAGATTCAAATATAAGGATAGGATGTTGCAGTTAGTAATGGTTTATATCTAACCCCTAATGCACATCTTTGGTCTCCTTATGTAAACATAAATTCTTTGAGAAGAATAGCTTCTGCAAATGGAAAAATATATATGTATGTTTATAAGAAAGCACAAAACATAATTTTTGCAGACTGTAAAGCAATGACTAGAAATAAATCTGAGAACTTTCATTCAATAGAACACTCAACTGTGACTTATCATGCCTCTAGGAACTTCATAATATTTCCAAACCTGCAAGGAGCATGACTGCATGACATGGAAAGACTTGAAACTAAGTAAGAGCTCTGATTGAAAGGTCAGCTGATATTAATACATTCATTTTGGAGTTTGATACTTTGTCAGTATCAATATTTTCCTTGAAGCCCTCTCACTGCTGCTTCTGTCTGCTCTGTGTTATTTAACTAGCTAGAAGGCAGGAGAGCAGCACCCCTGCAGAGGACACTGATGCTTCTTGGTGGATGGTCAGGCAGGATATACTAATGAGCAGTGCATCTGGTGTTCTCTCTGCTGAATCATTACCACATCCATGTATGAGGCACCGCAAGCTTCATTATACTCTGCATGTGTGCACACATAAGTTTCCAAATTCTGCTCTCTTGATTTCAGCTTTCTAGAGTCAGGGCTTGGATGTACTAATCACATTCCAAATATTGGCCTTTGCTTCAGCAATCACAGCCTCAAAAGAAGGAAAGTGACAAGGCGGAATGATCTTTATCATAAGAATAGTGCATGCTATGGAATCTATAAATGGCACAGTCAGAATGAATAGTATTATTGTACCTGGATTTTGTAGACAGTGCCAGTTAGCACAGTCAAAAGGACATTGGAGTAAAGGAGTTAATAAAAGAGAAATGAGGGGGGGGGGAAGAGGTGGTGTTGAAAATCATGGGACTGAGAATACTGAGGCATAAAGGCTTTTTTCTCAGACAATGAACTGTCTGCATCAAAGTTAGTCCAATAGCATTTAGCTTTGTGCCTGCTTCCACTGTACCTGGTCACTGGATAAATAATGA